>NC_134486.1:304806554-305066554 GCF_040206685.1 Ascaphus truei | reverse complement strand
CAACGATCCAACATGAAAGGCAATAACAGACTTACACAGATATACATTATTCAAAAAGCGGCTTGTCTCCACAGAACTACGCGTTTAGTTGGGCAATCAATATCAACATACATCATCACTATAATAACAAATAATCTCACTATACTACACAATTTATTGTTTAAAAACTTAACTAAACTAAACACACCATTAAAATACAAGTATACTGCTATACTCATGTAAAAACAATTGTGCTCCCTCCTGATGACATTGTGATCATTATATCCATATAAAGCAATATTGAATAGTAATAATTCCCTCTGTAGAGAGCCTTATAGAAAAACATTAACAGTTAAGCACTGAAAGCATTAGTATAAACCATTAAACCACATTTGGAAACACCAAGTTATCGTCTATTTGTGTCCGTTCTTGAACAGTTAATTCATCTTATATGATGTTACTTTTTATGAAGTTTCTTTTTATAATGTTTCTTTTTATAAACAAATCATGTGACAAACCATTAGACTATTTTCTGTAAATAATGCCCCACAAATTATATTCTTTTATATATTCAGAGATAGCAATCAGGTCCCTTTCCCAAAGTGTCCTGCCATGGACAACCTACCCCAACCTTCAGGGTACCCTAGTGCCCCCCCCCCCCCATGATGATGGACTGAGTATATATGTTATGTAATTGATACCTTAATACCCAGTGTTTTCCCTCCCTTCAGAAACACACACACAGCACTTTGAGCACCATTGCTTCACCCTAACGTTGTTTATTCTCTTAATGGTTGCTCGTGCTTAATGGATGTGTTTATTCTATGAAATAGTTCTACTGAGAAAGAGAAACTTATTGAATTGTATATAAAGAGCAGGTCTGTGCTATTTTTTGGTTTTTATGAACGTTTTACACAATTACTGTAGACTGTGCAAGGTATAATGGACGACATTGAGGATCTGAATGATAGCTCTTTACCTTCAGTTTATACATTCAACTGTGGAGATGATTCCTTCAGGAAAAAGAAGGCTCTTCGTGTTTTTGATAACGTAGTAGATACTGATTCTAATGACATCTCTGATTTAAGAATATATTTTCTGAAATTCGAATAACTGTTAATTTACAAAACCCGGATCTGGTGGGACATTGTTGCTACTGAGAACTACCTCAAAATGAAGAGAATCCCCAGGGGCTTGAGGGTTAAAAAGGCCCCAACTTTTGGTTTCCCAGATAAGGCATTTGAGGAAAGGTGGATTGAAACACTTAACACCTGTTCATTCAGTTTAATGGATCAAATACTGCAACATAAAATAAAGGAGAAAGCAACACTAGACAATCAGATCAAGGAACTACAGGACAAACTACGTAAATTCAAGGACATTGAGGGGTTTTCTAATTTTGATCGAATTTTAGCCAAAACCACAGAGCAGGCTGAGAGAGAAATAATGATAAGGAAACAGAATAAGTACGATCGTGATCGTATTGATTACGAAAAGAACCAAATATATAATTGGCAAAGAATTGTACCTGTCTTTGATCGGTTTTCACAGGATCCAACAAAGAATACGTCACGGAGATCAACCCCGAGTAAATCAATCCTGAAACCAAGCAATTTTGACTATCAAAGTGGTGATTCTGAACTATCCGATGTAGAAACAATTCCACACTCCGTTTCTTTCATGGACATGGAAAGTAGATCCAGTGGATCACAACGTAGTAATACCAATCAACCCAGGGATGAGAGACCTCCATCCGGTGGGAACACTCCCGGGAGGATCCAACTCCATCCACATCAGTAGAAACTTACCACACTGACCAACAGTCAAAAAACTACTTGCTTGATGTTCAGGAGAGACCAAAAAGGACAAGGAGGGGGGGGGGAAGGGAGGCAGGGGGAAAAAGGGCAAACAAAAGGAAAAAGAACTATTGAGTGATATTAACAATGTTATTAATATTTCAGGGATGGAGCTGTCGCCTGCAGAGATCTCCTTACTGAATAAAGGATTGAAGTATGCACCAACAATGGACATTGACCTCTTTGGTGTGGCGGTGGATGTCCATAAGTTCGTACGCAAGATGACCTTGAAAAAAATCTTCACCAACCAAACAGTGAGGGGTCTCTGACGGCGACAGATCCAGGTGAAGTATCACAGGATGATTATTGCCAAACATTACCCACAGCCCCCCTCCCTTCCTTAGCCCTTAACTCCCTGGATTCCTTTTGGGATCAATGTACAATTAGAGATATGGAAGACCTTTTGGCACAGGGAGATAATGTGGAGGATTCACAATCATATATACTCGGGGACTGGAGATCCAAACTTAAACAGAAGTCAGTTTTTTACCCCACTTTTATTAAAGGCCCATACCTTACTATGTTCGAGAATCTAGTGATCAGGGACCTCAGAATATTAGCTCAGGGCTTCTCTTTTCCTCATTTGAGATACGATAACTTAAGCAAAGAGGAGCGTGTAGCAATTAAATCATTGCAGGAGAATGAAATGTTAGTAATTAAAAATGCAGACGCTGGGGCGCTGTGGTGGTGCAGAGTAGGACAGACTACTTCAAGGAGGCTTTCCGCCAACTTGGGGATGTGTCGTCCTATTCTGTACTACCACGGGACCCTACAGATCTTTTTTTAAAGGAACTACTAGAGTTAGTAGACTTAGGAACAGCAACACATGTACTGAATAAAGATGAATCAAATTTCATAATAAATCTTCAACCTGTCATACCGATATATCACCATCTCCCAAAGATCCACAAGACTCTGGTCGATCCTCCTGGTCGGCCAATTGTCTCTAGTATTGGATCTTTGGGAGATGGTTTGTCTCGATATGTCAATACTTATCTGCAGCCTTTTGTTAGGACCTTGCCATCCCATATTCTGGACTCAGGGGATTTACTTACAAAAATACAAGAGATTTCTTGGAATAAAGAATACCTGTGGGTGACTATGGATGTGGTCTCCCTCTACTCAATAATACAACACGATCTGGGCTTGACGGCTGTCCGACACTTTATAGAATGTCCAGGTAGCTCTTTACCAATGACAACATTCATCATGGAATCTATACTTTTTCTTCTCACACACAATTATTTTCTTTTTGAGCACAAGTTTTACTTACATCTTTAGGAGACGGCAATGGGGACAAGTTTTGCCCCCTCCTATGCCAATCTTTTTATGGGGTGGTGGGAGAACACTTTCATTTATAATAGCACAAACTTGTTTAGACACAATATTATTTTCTACAAACGTTTTATAGACGACCTTATTTTTATTTGGCACGGGAGCACAGAAACACTATTAGAATTTTGTAATTACATCAATGATAACACTTTGGATATTCACTTCACAATTAATTATCACTCACAACACATTAGCAACCTTGACATTCTGTTCTACATTGATATGGATCAAAAAATACAATCAGATGTTCATACAAAAACAAATTCAAGAAATTCATTCCTTAGGGCGGACAGTTGTCACCCCAGATCAGTGGTAAAGGGAATACCAAAGGGTCAGTACCTCAGATTGAGGAGGAATTGCTCTACAATGAGTAATTTCATGGCCCAGTCTGAGGTGCTGACCAATAAATTTTTAGAAAGAGGGTATGATCGGGAGACCCTCCTATCCACCGTACAAGAAGTAGTTGAGATTGATAGAGAAGCTATTCTGCCCCCGGGGTCCAGAGTGAGTAATGAGTTAAAGGGGAGGAATACTGTCCAACAAAATGATAAGGTTTGCCCCCTATTCATATCTCAATACAACAGATCAAGTGGTCAGGTTCAAAAGATCATAAACAAGCACTGGGACTTATTACGAATGGATCCCATTCTATGTGAATATACAAAGTCAGGCCCAAAGTGTGTGTACAGGCGAGCCGAGACATTGGCGCATTTGTTTCCCCTAGTGTGATCGCCACCAAAGTGGGTGATCCTGACCGGTTCTTGACCAAAGGCTCTTTCAGGTACAATAACTGCAACATGTGTGAGTTTATGAGGCCCTCGCAGCATTTCTTTTCCCATAGTCCACATAAAAGATATAACATCGGTAGCTATATTAATTGTAATACAAACTTTGTAGTTTATCTAATCAGTTGTGGCTGTGGGAAAAGATATGTTGGCAGAACTACGAGGGCTCTCAAAATAAGAATGCAAGAGCACTGCAGATTAATCCGTAAAAAGGATCTGGAACATCCTGTATCAAAGCATTTTACACAATGCAGTAGGGGCAGTATTAAGAACTTCTCGTTCATAGGTTTAGAGAAAGTGAAAAGATGAGAGAGAGGGGGGGACGTCCTCAACATTCTGAATTGTAGGGAGTCCTTTTGGATCTTTACTTTAAGAACAAGATTCCCAGAAGGAATTAATGTGGAGTGGACCATAAACCACTTTCTAAAATAATCACGAACCTTGAGACAGAAGTAGTCTTTATCTATGTTTGAAAATTGTAAATTATGTTATTAAATGACTAAATGTGTATAACATAATGGCAGGACTCTTTGGGAAAGGGACCTGATTGCTATCTCTGAATATATAAAAGAATATAATTTGTGGGGCATTATTTACAGAAAATAGTCTAATGGTTTGTCACATGATTTGTTTATAAAAAGAAACATTATAAAAAGAAACTTCATAAAAAGTAACATCATATAAGATGAATTAACTGTTCAAGAACGGACACAAATAGACGATAACTTGGTGTTTCCAAATGTGGTTTAATGGTTTATACTAATGCTTTCAGTGCTTAACTGTTAATGTTTTTCTATAAGGCTCTCTAAAGAGGGAATTATTACTATTCAATATTGCTTTATATGGATATAATGATCACAATGTCATCAGGAGGGAGCACAATTGTTTTTACATGAGTATAGCAGTATACTTGTATTTTAATGGTGTGTTTAGTTAAGTTTTTAAACAATAAATTGTGTAGTATAGTGAGATTATTTGTTATTATAGTGATGATGTATGTTGATATTGATTGCCCAACTAAACGCGTAGTTCTGTGGAGACAAGCCGCTTTTTGAATAATGTATATCTGTGTAAGTCTGTTATTGCCTTTCATGTTGGATCGTTGTAGAAGAGTCTGCACTTTTGTATTTTTACTTAGGCAGCTCAAATACATCGATCCGTCAATGGATAAGCCTTTTTAGGTTGTCCATATGCGCATGCGCATGGCGAAGGGACTGGGGTTCTCAATTGCCGCATCCAGGGATGGTCTCCTGAGCAGTGCTGTGTTTACCAGCAGGTGCACGTCGCCGTAACGGTGAGATGACTGGTATGCGGTGGTTGGTCTCACGAGGCTCGATCGCGGCGCGCATACGCGAGGGACATTATTCTCATTGGTTACTGGCGGTTGATGACGTCACTACATATCGCGAGATTTGGCCGGTCATCTGTATTTAAGTAGCTGTATATCGTGTAAAAGCACTTCTTGATAAAGTGCTTTGCACGAAACGCGTAGAAGGGCTGAGTCCCTCATTTTTATGCCTTGACAATAAAGGAAGTTTTTGCCAGACCTGCTCTCTCTTGGATGCTGTGCGCTGCACACCTTACATTACTGGACTTCACTCTATAAAGCGGCACACATTGGAAGGGAGACTCTGGAGGTGATTGAGACAGTGAGTACTCACAAAGGGCTATCCCAATGAGGTGGAGGAGGGTGTCTTTGGACATCCTACCCCAACCTTCAGTGTACCCTAGTGCCCCACCCATGAGGATGGACTGAGTATATATGTTATGTAATTGATACCTTAATACCCAGTGTTCTCCCTCCCTTCAGAAACACACACACAGCACTTTGAGCACCATTGCTTCACCCTAACTGTATTTATTTGTGTGTGTATTTATTTGTGTGTATTTGTGTGTGTGTGTATTTATGTGTGTGTGTGTGTGTATTTATGTGTGTGTGTGTGTGTGTGTGTGTGTGTGTGTATTTATGTGTGTGTGTGTGTGTATTTATGTGTGTGTGTGTGTGTGTATTTGTGTGTGTGTGTGTGTGTGTGTGTGTGTGTATTTATGTGTGTATTTATTTGTGTGTGTGTGTGTCTGTGTGCAGGGAGCTGCCTGCACGGATCTCCTGCCTTTCCTCCCTCCCTGAGAGAGTGAGAGAGTGTGTGAGAGAGTGTCTGTCTGAGAGAGGTAGAGTGTCTGTCTGAGAGAGGGTGAGTGTCTGTCTGAGAGAGTGAGAGTGTCTGTCTGAGAGAGTGAGAGTGTCTGTCTGAGAGAGTGAGAGTGTCTGTCTGAGAGAGTGAGAGTGTCTGTCTGAGAGTGAGAGTGTCTGTCTGAGAGAGTGAGAGTGTCTGTCTGAGAGAGTGAGAGTGTCTGTCTGAGAGAGTGAGAGTGTCTGTCTGAGAGAGTGAGAGTGTCTGTCTGAGAGAGTGAGAGTGTCTGTCAGAGAGTGAGAGTGTCTGTCTGAAAGAGTGAGAGTGTCTGTCTGAGAGAGTGAGAGTGTCTGTCTGAGAGAGTGAGAGTGTCTATCTGAGAGAGTGAGAGTGTCTGTCTGAGAGAGTGAGAATGTCTGTCTGAGAGAGTGAGAGTGTCTGTCTGAGAGAGTGAGGGTGTCTGTCTGTCTGAGAGAGTGAGAGTGTCCGTCTGTCTGTGAGAGAGTGTCCATCTGTCTGTGAGAGAGAGTGTCCGTCGGTCTGTGAGAGAGAGTGTCCGTCTGTCTGTGAGAGTGTCCATCTGTCTGTGAGAGAGTGTCCGTCTGTCTGTGAGAGAGAGTGTCTGTCTGTCTGTGTCTGACCGAGAGAGAGTGAGGTCAGAGAGAGTGAGGTCAGAGAGAGTGAGGTCAGAGAGAGTGAGGTCAGAGAGAGTGAGGTCAGAGAGAGTGAGGTCAGAGAGAGTGAGGTCAGATAGAGTGAGAGAGTGAGGTCAGAGAGAGTGAGAGAGTGAGGTCAGAGAGAGTGAGAGAGTGAGGTCAGAGAGAGTGAGAGAGAGAGGTCAGAGAGAGAGAGAGAGAGAGAGGTCTGATAGAGAGAGAGAGAGAGGTCTGAGAGAGAGAGGTGTGTGAGAGAGAGAGGTGTGTGAGAGAGAGAGGTCTGAGAGAGAGAGAGGTCAGAGAGAGAGAGAGTTCAGAGAGAGAGAGTTCAGAGAGAGAGAGTTCTGAGAGAGAGAGAGGTCTGAGAGAGAGAGAGAGGTCTGAGAGAGTGAGAGGTCTGAGAGAGAGAGGTCTGAGAGAGAGAGAGAGGTCTGAGAGAGAGAGAGGTCTGAGAGAGAGAGAGAGGTCTGAGAGAGAGAGAGGTCTGAGAGAGAGAGAGAGGTCTGAGGGAGAGAGAGAGGTCTGAGAGAGAGAGAGAGAGGTCTGAGAGAGAGAGAGAGAGGTCTGAGAGAGAGAGAGAGAGGTCTGAGAGAGAGAGAGAGAGGTCTGAGAGAGAGAGAGAGAGAGAGGTCTGAGAGAGAGAGAGAGGTCTGAGAGAGAGAGAGAGGTCTGAGAGAGAGAGAGAGGTCTGAGAGAGAGAGAGAGGTCTGAGAGAGAGAGAGAGAGGTCTGAGAGAGAGAGAGAGGTCTGAGAGACAGAGAGAGGTCTGAGAGAGAGAGAGAGGTCTGAGAGAGAGAGAGAGGTCTGAGAGAGAGAGAGAGGTCTGAGAGAGAGAGAGAGGTCTGAGAGAGAGAGAGAGGTCTGAGAGAGAGAGAGAGGTCTGAGAGAGAGAGAGATAGAGAGAGAGAGAGAGAGAGAGAGAGAGAGAGGTCTGAGAGAGAGAGAGGTCTGCCTGAGAGAGTGAGAGTGTCTGTCTGAGAGAGTGAGAGTCTCTGTCTGAGAGAGTGAGAGTGTCTGTCTGAGAGAGTGAGAGTGTCTGTCTGAGAGAGTGAGTGTCTGCCTGAGAGAGTGAGTGTCTGC
This sequence comes from Ascaphus truei, assembly GCF_040206685.1. NCBI lineage: Eukaryota > Metazoa > Chordata > Amphibia > Anura > Ascaphidae > Ascaphus > Ascaphus truei. The sequence goes on along the minus strand of NC_134486.1, from coordinate 305,058,731 downwards.
CTGAGAGAGTGAGAGTGTCTGTCTGAGAGAGTGAGAGTGTCTGTCTGAGAGAGTGAGAGTGTCTGTCAGAGAGTGAGAGTGTCTGTCTGAGAGAGTGAGAGTGTCTGTCTGAGAGAGTGAGAGTGTCTGTCTGAGAGAGTGAGAGTGTCTGTCTGAGAGAGTGAGAGTGTCTGTCTGAGAGAGTGAGTGTCTGTCTGAGAGAGTGAGTGTCTGTCTGAGAGAGTGAGAGTGTCTGTCTGAGAGAGTGAGAGTGTCTGTCTGAGAGAGTGAGAGTGTCTGTCTGTCTGAGAGAGTGAGAGTGTCTGTCTGTCTGAGAGAGTGAGAGTGTCTGTCTGTCTGAGAGAGTGAGTGTCTGTCTGTCTGAGAGAGTGAGAGTGTCTGTCTGTCTGAGAGAGTGAGAGTGTCTGTCTGTCTGTGAGAGAGATTGTCCATCTGTCTGTGAGAGAGTGTCCATCTGTCTGTGAGAGAGAGTGTCCGTCTGTCTGTGAGAGAGTGTCCGTCTTTCTTATGAGAGAGTGTCTGTCTGTCTGTGAGAGAGTGTCCGTCTGTCTGTGAGAGAGAGTCCGTCTTTCTTATGAGAGAGTGTCTGTCTGTCTGTGAGAGAGTGTCCGTCTGTCTGTGAGAGAGAGTGTCCATCTTTCTGTGAGAGAGTATCCGTCTGTCTGTGAGAGAGTGTCCGTCTGTCTGTGAGAGAGTGTCCATCTGTCTGTGTCTGACAGAGAGAGAGTGAGGTCAGAGAGAGTGAGGTCAGAGTGAGGTCAGAGAGAGTGAGAGAGTGAGGTCAGAGAGAGTGAGAGAGAGAGGTCAGAGAGTGAGAGAGATCAGAGAGTGAGAGAGGTCAGAGAGTGAGAGAGGTCAGAGAGTGAGAGAGGTCAGAGAGTGAGAGAGGTCAGAGAGTGAGAGAGGTCAGAGAGTGAGAGAGGTCAGAGAGTGAGAGAGGTCAGAGAGAGAGAGAGGTCTGAGAGAGAGAGGTCTGAGAGAGAGAGGTCTGAGAGAGAGAGAGGTCTGAGAGAGAGAGGTCTGAGAGAGAGAGGTCTGAGAGAGAGAGGTCTGAGAGATCTGAGAGAGAGAGAGAAGTCTGAGAGATCTGAGAGAGAGAGAAATCTGAGAGATCTGAGAGAGAGAGAGAAGTCTGAGAGATCTGAGAGAGAGAGAGAAGTCTGAGAGATCTGAGAGAGAGAGAGAAGTCTGAGAGATCAGAGAGAGAGAGTGAGGTCTGAGAGAGAGAGAGTGAGGTCTGAGAGAGAGAGAGTGAGGTTTGAGAGAGAGTGAGGTTTGAGAGAGAGAGAGGTCTGAGAGCGAGAGAGAGGTCTGAGAGAGAGAGAGAGACAGAGAGAGGTCTTAGAGAGAGAGAGAGGTCTGAGATTTATTTGTGTGTGTGTGTGTGTGTGTGTTTTTATTTGTGTGTGTATTTATTTGTGTGTGTGTATTTATTTGTGTTTGTGTGTGTGTTTTTATTTGTGTGTGTATTTATTTGTGTGTGTGTATTTGTGTGTGTGTGTGTGTGTGTGTGTGTGTGTGTGTGTGTGTGTGTGTGTGTGTGTGTGTGTGTGTGTGTGTGTGTGTGTGTGTGTGTGTGTGTGTGTGTGTGTGTGTGTGTGTGTGTATTTGTGTGTGTGTGTGTGTGTATTTGTGTGTGTGTGTGTGTGTGTGTGTGTATTTGTGTGTGTGTGTATTTGTGTGTGTGTGTATTTGTGTGTGTGTGTATTTATGTGTGTGTGTGTATTTGTGTGTGTGTGTGTATTTATGTGTGTATTTATTTGTGTGTGTGTGTGTCTGTGTGCAGGGAGCTGACTGCACGGATCTCCTGCCTTTCCTCCCTCCCTGAGAGAGTGAGAGAGTGTGAGAGAGAGTGTCTGTCTGAGAGAGTGAGAGAGAGAGTGTCTGTCTGAGAGAGTGAGTGTCTGTCTGAGAGAGTGAGTGTCTGTCTGATAGAGTGAGAGTGTCTGTCTGAGAGAGTGAGAGTGTCTATCTGAGAGAGTGAGAGTGTCTGTCTGAGAGAGTGAGAATGTCTGTCTGAGAGAGTGAGAGTGTCTGTCTGAGAGAGTGAGAGTGTCTATCTGAGAGAGTGAGAGTGTCTGTCTGAGAGAGTGAGAATGTCTGTCTGAGAGAGTGAGAGTGTGTCTGTCTGTGAGAGAGAGTGTCTGTCTGTGAGTGTGAGAGAGAGTGTCTGTCTGTCTGTGAGAGAGAGTGTCTGTCTGTCTGTGAGAGAAAGTGTCCGTCTGTCTATGAGAGAGTGTCCGTCTGTCTGTGAGCGAGAGTGTCCGTCTGTCTGTGAGAGAGTGTCCATCTGTCTGTGAGAGAGAGTGTCCATCTGTCTGTGAGAGAGAGTGTCCGTCGGTCTGTGAGAGAGAGTGTCCGTCTGTCTGTGAGAGAGTGTCCATCTGTCTGTGTGAGAGAGTGTCCGTCTGTCTGTGAGAGAGAGTGTCCGTCTGTCTGTGTCTGACCGAGAGAGAGTGAGGTCAGAGAGAGTGAGGTCAGAGAGAGTGAGGTCAGAGAGAGTGAGGTCAGAGAGAGTGAGGTCAGAGAGAGTGAGGTCAGAGAGAGTGAGGTCAGAGAGAGTGAGGTCAGAGAGAGTGAGGTCAGAGAGAGTGAGGTCTGAGAGAGAGAGGTCTGAGAGAGACAGGTCTGAGAGAGAGAGGTCTGAGAGAGAGAGGTCTGAGAGAGAGAGGTCTGAGAGAGAGAGGTCTGAGAGAGAGGTCTGAGAGAGAGAGAGAGAGACGTCTGAGAGAGAGAGGTCAGAGAGAGAGAGAGAGACGTCTGAGAGAGAGAGAGAGAGAGACGTCTGAGAGAGAGAGAGAGAGAGAGAGAGAAAGAGAGAGAGAGAGAGTGTGAGTGTCTGTCTGAGAGAGTGAGTGTTTGTCTGAGAGAGTGAGTGTGTCTGTCTGAGAGAGTGAGTGTGTCTGTCTGAGAGAGTTAGAGTGTCTGTCTGAGAGAGTGAGAGTGTCTGTCTGAGAGAGTGAGAGTGTCTGTCTGAGAGAGTGAGAGTGTCTGTCTGAGAGAGTGAGAGTGTCTGTCTGAGAGAGTGAGAGTGTCTGTCTGAGAGAGTGAGAGTGTCTGTCTGAGAGAGTGAGAGTGTCTGTCTGAGAGAGTGAGAGTGTCTGTCTGAGAGAGTGAGAGTGTCTGTCTGAGAGAGTGAGAGTGTCTGTCTGAGAGAGTGAGAGTGTCTGTCTGAGAGAGTGAGAGTGTCTGTCTGTCTGAGAGAGTGAGAGTGTCTGTCTGTCTGAGAGAGTGAGAGTGTCTGTCTGTCTGAGAGAGTGAGAGTGTCTGTCTGTCTGAGACAGTGAGAGTGTCTGTCTGAGACAGTGAGAGTGTCTGTCTGAGACAGTGAGAGTGTCTGTCTGAGACAGTGAGAGTGTCTGTCTGAGACAGTGAGAGTGTCTGTCTGAGACAGTGAGAGTGTCTGTCTGAGAGAGTGAGAGTGTCTGTCTGAGAGAGTGAGAGTGTCTGTCTGAGAGTGAGAGTGTCTGTCTGAGAGAGTGAGAGTGTCTGTCTGCGAGTGAGAGTGTCTGTCTGAGAGAGTGAGAGTGTCTGTCTGAGAGAGTGAGAGTGTCTGTCTGAGAGAGGGTGAGTGTCTGTCTGAGAGAGGGTGAGTGTCTGTCTGAGAGAGTGAGAGTGTCTGTCTGAGAGAGTGAGAGTGTCTGTCTGAGAGAGTGAGAGTGTCTGTCTGAGAGAGTGAGAGTGTCTGTCTGAGAGAGTGAGAGTGTCTGTCTGAGAGAGTGAGAGTGTCTGTCTGAGAGAGTGAGAGTGTCTGTCTGAGAGAGTGAGAGTGTCTGTCTGAGAGAGTGAGAGTGTCTGTCTGAGAGAGTGAGAGTGTCTGTCCGAAAGAGTGAGTGTCTGTCTGAGAGAGTAAGAGTGTCTGTCTAAGAGAGTGAGAGTGTCTGTCTGAGAGAGTGAGAGTGTCTGTCTGTGAGAGAGAGTGTCTGTCTGTGAGAGAGAGTGTCTGTCTGTCTGTCTGTGAGAGAGAGTGTCCGTCTGTCTGTGAGAGAGAGTGTCCGTCTGTCTGTGTCTGACAGAGAGAGAGTGAGGTCAGAGTGAGGTCAGAGAGAGTGAGGTCAGAGTGAGGTCAGAGAGAGTGAGAGAGTGAGGTCAGAGAGAGTGAGAGAGTGAGGTCAGAGAGAGTGAGAGAGAGAGGTCAGAGAGTGAGAGGTCTGAGAGAGAGAGAGAGAGGTCTGAGAGAGAGAGGTCTGAGAGAGAGGTCTGAGAGAGAGCGGTCTGAGAGAGAGAGAGGTCTGAGAGAGAGAGTGAGGTCTGAGAGAGAGAGAGTGAGGTCTGAGAGAGAGAGAGAGGTCTGAGAAAGAGAGAGGTCTGAGAGAGAGAGAGAGACAGAGAGAGGTCTTAGAGAGAGAGAGAGGTCTGAGATGTATTTGTGTGTGTGTGTGTGTGTGTGTTTGTGTGTGTGTGTGTGTGTGTGTTTTTATTTGTGTGTGTGTATTTATTTGTGTGTGTGTATTTATTTGTGTGTGTGTGTTTATTTGTATGTGTATTTATTTGTGTGTGTGTGTGTGTGTGTGTGTGTGTATATTTATGTGTGTATTTATTTGTGTGTGTGTCTGTGTGCAGGGAGCTGCCTGCATGGATCTCCTGCCTTTCCTCCCTCCCTGAGAGAGTGAGAGAGTGTGAGAGAGAGTATCTGAGAGAGTGAGAGAGAGTGTCTGTCTGAGAGCGTGAGAGAGAGAGTGTCTGTCTGAGAGAGGTAGAGTGTCTGTCTGAGAGAGGTAGAGTGTCTGCCTGAGAGAGTTAGAGTGTCTGTCTGAGAGAGTGAGATTGAGAGTGTCTGAGAGATTGAGAGTGTCTGAGAGATTGAGAGTGTCTGAGAGATTGAGAGTGTCTGAGAGATTGAGAGTGTCTGAGAGATTGAGAGTGTCTGTCTGAGAGAGTGAGAGTGTCTGTCTGAGAGAGTGAGTGTGTCTGTCTGAGAGAGTGAGAGTGTCTGTCTGAGAGAGTGAGAGTGTCTGTCTGAGAGAGTGAGAGTGTCTGTCTGAGAGAGTGAGTGTCTGTCTGAGAGAGTGTCTATCTGAGAGAGTGAGAGTGTCTGTCTGAGAGAGTGAAAGTGTCTGTCTGAGAGAGTGAGAGTGTCTGTCTGAGAGAGTGAGAGTGTCTGTCTGAGAGAGTGAGCGTGTCTGTCTGAGAGAGTGAGTGTCTGTCTGTCTGAGAGAGTGAGAGTGTCTGTCTGTCTGAGAGAGTGAGAGTGTCTGTCTGTCTGTGCGAGAGATTGTCCATCTGTCTGTGAGAGAGTGTCCATCTGTCTGTGAGAGAGAGTGTCCGTCGGTCTGTGAGAGAGAGTCCGTCTGTCTGTGAGAGAGAGTGTCCATCTGTCTGTGTCTGACAGAGAGAGTGAGGAGAGAGAGTGAGGAGAGAGAGTGAGGAGAGAGAGTGAGGAGAGAGATTGAGGAGAGAGAGTGAGGAGAGAGAGTGAGGAGAGAGAGTGAGGAGAGAGAGTGAGGAGAGAGAGGTCTGAGAGAGAGAGGTCTGAGAGAGAGAGGTCTGAGAGAGAGAGGTCTGAGAGAGAGAGATCTGAGAGAGAGAGGTCTGAGAGAGAGAGGTCTGAGAGAGAGAGGTTTGTGTGTGTGCAAAATGCAATATCTCCTTTATTAAAGAACGACAAGTCAATACATACTATATACTGTACAGTGGGATGGTGTGCAAAACAGTCTGCACTACTACAGTCCTCGACCCAAAATACGATACATTCTTTAATATCTTTAAAATATAAATATATAAATATTATTTAAAATAATCTGTTCTGTGGGTCTGAGCAGGTTGAAATTAGCCTTGTCCTCACGCGGAAGGACCCTTGCCATAGTGGCCAAATATCAGCCTTCCACGTCCCCCAGAACCGGAGATACAAAAATACAGTTTAAAAGCACATTACAAAAGTGGCTTTTTTCTGCCATGCAAGTCAATGGCAGAAACCTAAACTTTACCATTACCCTGACTCCATTCTGTTGCCACGAGAGGGTCGCTATTTGCCATGCAATCCTGCCGGAACTAGGACTACATGGTGACCGAATCTGAGTGCTCTAGGTTGAACAGAACCGGAGTTATGGGTTCCAGGTTTCTGCTCATTCTGACTTAGCCGTTTTAAAGCAGCGCGGCTTTCTCCGCCATTACGGTCAATGGTAGGACCCTCCTCGCCAGCGTGACCCTTTCTCGCTACCATTACTGGTCGGACCCTGTTGGGGTCAAGTGAGGGGGTTCCTAACATCTATGGGCAAAATGAATTTTATTTCTAGGTGCCCTAGAACAGAAGTTGTAGACAGAGGATGAGACACGCACTCAATATCAATGGTAATAGAGGTGGGGTACTTAGCTGCCGGTGCGCTGGTCCTGAGGAGCTCCTGTAGTCCCAAATGTTGCAGTACAAAGAAGAAGAAGCAGGCACACAGTCTTACTCAAAAGGAGGTTTAATATGCCATAAAGTCCAACGTTTCGGCAGTCAAATACTGCCTTTCTCAAGAAAGGCAGTATTTGACTGCCGAAACGTTGGACTTTATAGCATATTAAACCTCCTTTTGAGTAAGACTGTGTGCCTGCTTCTTCTTCTTTGTACTAGAACAGAAGTTCCCACGCCAATTGGCCGTGAACTGGACCGACGCCCTAGTTCCCACGGCAATTGCGCGATCATAGCTCTTTTTTGACAATGTTGCCGAACTTGCGGCTTTGCGGTCTGGCAGTAAAAAAACACACAACAACATCTCCTTTATTTATGTACAGTACAGCAGGTCAAAACATGTACAGTACAGTAGAGTACAATACAGTCCAGCATAACAGTATGATCTTACCTGTGATTACAAAAAAAATGTTATTCTTATAATGCAGTACACAAACGAAACATCTCCTTTATTAAAGAAACATACAGTATACCAGTACAGTACAGTACAGTGGGATGGTGCGCAACACTGTCAGTCAGACCTGCACCAGTACAGTCCTCGAGGGCAGCAAACAGGGCAGGTTTTCAGGACAACCTTTAAAACCGTGCCTGTTTGCGACACAACAACATCTCCTTTTTTAAAGTACAGCAGGTCAAAACATGTAGAGTACAATATAGTTCAGCACAACAGTATGGTCTTATAGAAAGTCCTCCACATTGTCACTCCCTGGCCGATTCCTTGCATGGCGCAAAACGCCATTAATGCAGTCTCTAACGCCTTTCATTACAGGATCTGTAATTGGATAAAAGCGCCGCATTTCATCCAGAATGTTTTTCCTTAAATTGACAGGAAGCGCCTTTTTTACGCGATTCCCATCGTAGTTCACTTTGAAGGCCCAGTCGCAGTACAAAGAGTAGGGAACATGGTGCTTAAAAATGAACAAGGCATACTTGTGGGATGCACCAGCACTCTTCGCTCTATACTTCTCCCTGAGCGCCGGTGGCAGATAGCACAGGGTGATGTTGGGCACCGTATCGATGCGAGCGGGTGTAGGTCTTTTGGGAGCGGGTGTGCTTGAGGTGACGGGCGATTGCAGGTTGTCTGGGAGGAAGCTTTCCTCCGTCTTGGTCGCCGTGTTGTCTCCTGGCATGGTCTTGAAAGGGTTTTCATGTCCTCCTCAACGGCATACATGTACACTACATCTTCTGGTGGAGGGGGTGCGCTTGGTGATGGAAGGGGGTCGTAAGGTCCCATTCATCACATCCATGTCACCCTCCGGCGTCGGTGAAACAGGGGCATTAGCACCGAGCAAATAATGTATGCCCGCTATGTCAGCCTCTATCTTCTTCATCCGTCGATCCATCCGTTGATCCATTTGTAGCATCCGTTGCTCCACATTTAGCATTGTCTCCAGAAGCAGATCTATCTTTGCTAGCACAATAGAATTCCCGGGGAGATCCACAGTAATCCCATTCAGCATCCGGTCTAACAAGCTGCTTCTTGTGCATGGCGTCTGGACATCTGGGGGGATGGGTGCAACGGAGGATGAGATGGGGGTTCCATGGACAGAAGCGGCATTGAGGAAGAGTGGAGGAGGTGACCTGTGGATACCCGGTAGAGGAGAAGCGGCAGCGTCGTCGAAGAGGGATGGAGAAAGTGACCTCTGGATTTCCGGGCGAGAAGCAGAGTCGTCTAAGAGCAAAGGAGAAACTGACCCGTGGATTTCAGAGGCGGTAGCGTCGTCGGATGGAACCGGAGAAGATGGGGGTGGAGATGACGGGCTGAAGATTTCTGGGACAGCTACAGCAGAGTCGTCGAAGCGTATGTGAGGAAGTGGTCTACGGGTTCGATGGGTTGGCTGCCAATCGTTTTGCGTCGAGAGTACATCACCGTATATCTTCTTGACATAATAAGGCTTACGTCTAAGAAAACCCTTAGCCTTTGTGGACAGCAGAAGGTTTTCTTTATTGGCCTTAGCCTGTCACTTTGGCAATGGCGTGGAAACGGCAACCGCCTTTTCGCTTTTTCTGCTTGACAGGCATGGCAGGGGCTAGTGGGTTCCTGCGTCCGTAGAATCGGGGTTGCTCCATGGCAGCAGGTGGCACAATGCAGTATCTGGACAAGGGCAAGTTCAGATACAGATCATCGAGTGGTGGGCTATGCAAAGTGTGTGACCTTTTATGCATGGTGACCAGGTACAGGTGTTGAAAGTTGGCGTGCTCTAATGTGAGTCATTACCGTATAAATACACCATCCATTTTGTGGATTGACTGCACATTGAATACACATCGACTAAACATCGAATACACATTCTTGTGTTTGTATTTCTTTCAACTCGCAGCAATGCCTGTCAAAAAGATTTCAAAGGAGCTCTGCATGCGAATTAAGGAGATGTACACGAACGGACACCGAATTGCTGCTATCATCGCTGGTTAGCTGCTTCTGGCATCGATGTGCCAGCAACCACCGTGTGCTATCATGCATACGGAAAAAACAGAGACCGCAAAAGGGCACCAAGGGTAACTAACGCGTAAGTATATTTATAAAACTTAACAAAAAAAAATATAGAAAACTGTTCTGTACTGTTCATACTCATCTACAGTACAGTTCTGTATCTACAGTAATATTGTTGTTATTTCTATTGATTTATATTACAACATAGTTTGTATATTTGTATTTATATTACAACTGTATATATTTTTTGTATATTAGTATTTATATTACAACAGTATATATATTTTGTATATTTATATTTATAGTACAACAGTATATATTTGTTGTCTATTTGTATTTATATTACAACAGTACAGTATATATATTTTGTATATTTATATTTATAGTACAACAGTATATATTTCTGGTCTATTTGTATTTATATTACAACAGTACAGTATATATATTTTGTATATTTATATTTATAGTACAACAGTATATATTTTTTGTCTATTTGTATTTATATTACAACAGTATATATATTTTGTATATTTATATTTCTAGTACAACAGTATACTGTATATTTTTTGTCTATTTGTATTTATATTACAACAGTACAGTATATATATTGTATATTTATATTTATAGTACAACAGTATATATTTTTTGTATATTTGTATTTATATGACAGCAGTATATATATTTTGTATATTTATATTTATCGTACAACAGTATATATATGATGTATATTTATATTTATATTACAACATTATATTTATATTACAACATTATATTTATATACATTTTATATTGCTGCATATTAATAAAACAATATATTTTCTTTACATTGTAGGGAGACAACTCTTCTGGTCGACAAAATAAGTGAGGAGAATGATGAGATTAGTGCATTAAGGGTTAAAAACACTCTGCAGGAAAAGCACAATGTGACAGTATCCGAGAGCAGCATAAAGAAGATGAGACGCAGCATTGGATGGAAATATGGACGTGTGAGGTTAGTACTGGACAGTACAGAAGGTAAAAGTGTTGTTTAGGAAACTGTACTGTACTATGCCGCTAAAATTTTTAATTTCTTGTCATTACAGAGCGTACCCCATGATACGGGACGCAAACAAAATCAAAAGAGTGGTCCAGGCCCAAGCATGGATCGACAGTGGGGAGACTTTCCAGGATTGCATCTTCACCGATGAGTCTACTGTGTCGCTGGAGAGATTTGCAAGGTTTGCGTTCCACAAAAATGGCCGCATATCTTTGAAGCCGCGGCCAAAACACCCTGTGAAGCTGCATGTGTGGGGTGCCATCTCTAGGCGTGGACCGGCATGCATTGTCATCTTTGAAGGTAAAATGTATCAAATATAATGTCTCCTAATGCACTGTACTTTACTAGTGTTGCCTTACTGTATGCCCTGTACTGTACTATTGTGCAGTTTTTTGAGCACTTTTCTTTTCTTGCTATAGGAATCATGAATAAAGCTTTCTTCTAAGACAACATTGTGCCCGAGATAGTGCAATACATCACACGCAAGTTCCCCTATGGTCACCGCTTCTACCAGGACACCGATCAGAAGCACACCGCGTCAACAGCGCATATCCTTGAGCGCGGCATCAACTGGGTGAAGACGCCAGCGGAGTAAGTGTAGTAGACCATGTCCCATTTTTGTTCCCCACTGTTTTTAGCTCGTAAACCAATTGTCCTTTTTTTCCAATGCCAGATCGCCAGACATCAATCTGATCGAAATGGTCTGGCATCAGCTGAAGGACCATATCCGGAAAGTGGCGAAACCCTCCAAAAAGGATGAGTTGTTGAAAGGCATAATGAGTTTTTGGAACGATGTACTCACCATGGAACGCTGCAATAAATATATAGACCATATTGCCACGGTGTTGCCCATTGTCATCGCGCGTAATGGGCAAACAACAGGAAAGTAGTACAGTGCTGTAGTATTGTAAGTACAGTATGATACAGGTAAGTATGGCACAGATTTTTTCTTTCCCAATAGTCAGAGTATACAGTAGTTACAGTTTTTTCTTTACAGAGAGAGCAGCACCAGCCATCAGGTTACAGTGCACAGTATTTAACAGTAGTCAGAGTATACAGTAGTTCAAGTATAGACTAGTTTGACAGTACCACAGTGACTGCCTACAGTACTAACTGCACTAATTTTTTGTTTTCATGTCGTTTCAGGAAAAAAGGCTGGCCTGGCCTGGGGGGAGGAGTGGTTTAGTGTCCAGTCAAAACTGTTGTGTACAGTTAAATGTACAGTAGAGGCAACGTTTATTCTAACATTTGCCGTAAACTAGCAGGGTTACATTCTGGGTATATGCTGGGTATGTGCTGGGTATGTTCTGGGCTAGTTTGAGGCACGTTTAAGGCATTTCTGCATTGACTAACGACCCATAGGATTAACACAGCAGGGATCCCTGGCAGTCCAATTCAGTTTGAATGGGACTGCCAGGGACCCCCGCTGTTAATCTGATAGGCCATTAATCAATGCAGAAATGCTGGGGCTAGTTTAAGGAAAGTTTAAGGCATGTATTCAGAATGTACCTGGGTGTTTCCTGGGTTTTTTGGGGAATTGCCACTGGTTTTTGTTCGAATAAGAGTTGCCTCTACTGTACAGTATATAAACAGCTGTATTGAAGTACACAAAACCTCTCCTCTCTCAATGAACTACTGTACTGTTCACAGAATGAGGAACAAGATACAGATGGAAAAAATAATATTTCTATTTATATATAGAGTACTCTCTGGAGGTGTATAGCTAAAATACAGTACTTTAGTTTGTGTGTGCGTGGGGGAGGGATGAAGGATTAGTTTTGCTGCAGTTCATAGAAATTACATACTGTAGAGTACTGTTCTGTAATTTCAAAAGGCAGTTCATCATAATAATTTGATCAATAAACCCCCAAATACAACCCCCAAATACAGTACCTACATAAAAAGCAAGTCACTTTAACTCCCTGTGCCTAAGGCACCAAAAACAAATAGTAGATTGTTAGCTCCACCGGACAGGCAGGGAACTGTGCCTGCAAAATGTACATGCAAAGCGCTACGTACAGTATACAGTACTGTACACAAAACCTCTCCTCTGTCAATGAACTACTGTACAGTTCACAGAATGAGGAACAAGATACAGACGGAAAAAATAATATTTATATATATATATATATATATATATATATATATATATATATTATACAGTACATTACAGTATATATTATTACTTAATATTCGTGTAAATGTCCTTCTTTATGTATCTCCATGTTTTACAAATGTTTTGTAAATGTTTCTCCGATTTCAATCTGCCAGAAGAATTTAATAAAGGCTGAAGTATGTATTATTCATGATTATTTTTATCTTTGTATTTTTTTTCCCCTGATGAAATAAAATAAATATTTATTCACATTCCTGGTTATCGTAGTCATTTACAACAACCATCCCCCCCCCGACAGTATAAGAATGAATGAAAAAACAACATGAATCAGTTAATGTTTTTTTACTCTCAATTCTCACAATGCCATGCACATCAGATTTACATTTCAAATTCGAGAGGGGATTTTCCAAATCGTTGCAATAAACAAAGCCTCAAAGGGTTTGGGGGGTTGGGTGAGTCATGCGCGTTAAGCAGCTAGCTCCTATCTCAAAGAGGCTTAGAGTAAACGCAGGCGCAATCAGGCGATTGACGCTTGGCTAGGGACGGATTAAAAACACAATGACTAACTTCAGAAAATGAATTACTCTCTGCCTGGAGGTGTCTGGCTAAAATACAGTACTGTAGTTTGTGTGTGCGTGGGGGAGGGATGAAGGATTAGTTGTGCTGCAGTTCAAAGAAATTACATACTGTAGAGTACTGTTCTGTAATTTCAAAAAGCAGTTCAACATAATAATTTGATCAATAAACCCCCAAATACAACCCCCAAATACAGTACCTACCTCGAGAAGGCAGCCTTCACCTTGAGAAAGGCAGTATTTGACTGCCGAAACGTTGGACTTTATGGCATATTAAACCTCCTTTTGAGTAAGACTGTGTGCCTTCTTCTTCTTCTTTGTAGTGGAACATTTGGGACTACAGGAGCTCCTCAGGACCAGCGCACTGGCAGCTAAGTACCCCACCTCTATTACCATTGATATTGAGTGCGTGTCTCATCCTCTGTCTACAACTTCTGTTCTAGGGCACCTAGAAATAAAATTAATTTTGCCCATAGATGTTAGGAACCCCCTCACTTGACCCCAACAGGGTCCGACCAGTAATGGTGGCGAGAAAGGGTCACGCTGGTGAGGAGGGTCCTACCATTGACCGGAATGGCGGAGAAAGCCGCACTGCTTTGAAACGGCTAAGTCAGAATGAGCAGAAACCTGGAACCCATAACTCCGGTTCTGTTCAACCTAGAGCGCTCAGATTCGGTCACCATGTAGTCCTAGTTCCGGCAGGATTGCATGGCAAATAGCGACCCTCTCGTGGCAACAGAGTCAGGGTAATGGTAAAGTTTAGGTTTCTGCCATTGACTTGCATGGCAGAAAAAAGCCACTTTTGTAATGTGCTTTTAAACTGTATTTTTGTATCTCCGGTTCTGGGGGACGTGGAAGGCTGATATTTGGCCACTATGGCAAGGGTCCTTCCGCATGAGGACAAGGCTAATTTCAACCTGCTCAGACCCACAGAACGGATTATTTTAAATAATATTTATATATTTATATTTTAAAGATATTAAAGAATGTATCGTATTTTGGGTCGAGGACTGTAGTAGTGCAAACTGTTTTGCACACCATCCCACTGTACAGTATACAGTATGTATTGACTTGTCGTTCTTTAATAAAGGAGATATTGCGTTTTGCTTTTTTTGTGAATTAAGAATTTGTTTTTAAAACATGTGACTGAAAACCATACTGACTGACAAATGTTTTCACACATGTAGCAGTAAACCATACACCTGTTGATGTTTTGAATTGCTGTGCACTTAAAATGTTTCAACATTGTACTGTATTTGTAAATAAATGTTTTTGTACTTACTCCACCAATAAAAGAACATGTTGATTTGTCTTACATTGTTTCTATTTGCTCCATTGATAATGTAACAAAATACAGTGTTTCTAGAATGTCGAGGCATACTGCACTGTATACTGTAGGCATGCTCAGTATACTGTAAGAGTACTAAAAAAAATAGAAGAATAGAAATACACAAACTGTACTGTACTGTACTGTATGTACTGGCACTGTATACTGTAGAAGACACATAATGTAAGTAATACTGTACATGTATAATAAATGCATAGTTATTTTTTTTAGAGTTTATTACACAGTATACTGTACGGCCGGAAAACATCAGCATACAGTACTGGTTCAGGTACAGTATTCTATCCGAATCAATAACATTGGCAAAAAAACTGTAGACGTGGGGTTTTAAATCCGATTCAGCAATGTGCAGGCATTGTTACACAACGCGGTATTATCCATCGAAATCCCTCCATTAGCCGTTTTCTTTTTTGAGGAAAAACAAAAATAAAAGTTTTAATGTACAGTAATGCTCAGCCCCCTAAAGACGTACCCAGCCAGCCCCACCAATAATTTTCTCCTGTTCACATGCGCATGCGCCTAGCGTTCCACCAATTGTTCAGTATCTGCAGTACAGTACTGTAGAAGCCGCTCAGCCAATGATATTGTTTACAGGAGAATCGCTTGACTTTGGAATCGCACCAATATTTATACTGTATTGTCAAAATAAAAAAAACACAGAAAATAATACGGCAACAATATTCACCATAGTATTTCCCATTCAGCTGGCGCTGGCGCCGGTCCACTGCCAGTCCAGCTTTCTTGATCATCCACGTCGATAGTTTGCAGCGGGACTAGTCCACCTGTAGTCAGCTGGTGAGGCTGGAAATTGCTTAGGTACATGCTAGCTTCATCGAAACTGCACGCGAAATCCAGCTCAGCCTCAGGCTCAGGGTTGTCACTGACGGTGGGACCGTCATTGGAAGCAGGTGCTGGTGCATTGCTTGGCATTGACTGTCGTTTCTTAGTTGGTTTTAACACGACCCTTCGCCTTTTGCCGCCTTCATGATCATAGATACCAGAAAAAGCCGGTGGGACACACCAATACCCTCCAACAAATTGTGGCTCAATACGGTGAAAACAGGGATCGCTACATAACCTTTTCCTTACTGCACGCTTCCACGTATGAGGAGTTGGCGAAAATTTGTAAAAGTCATAGTTTTCGATAAAATACTGATAAATTTGAACAACTGTTGCCATCTTATCCTCTGTTGCATTAATCGTGGCACATATCAAATACGTGTAACTTCGGTCGGGTTTTTGGAAAGCGGGCTGCACTTGAACACTCATGGCGGGCGGGTCTCTGGAGAATACTGTAACCGAAACTGGTCTTTGTCTTTCTCTAATATGAAAAGCCTAAATTTATACATTTTTGCAACCTCTTCCTTGAGTCTCAAGGCCACAAGTTACAATAGCACACTGGTATCTTTTTTAAACGAAACACCTGCAAGTCGACTCATTACTGACTGACGCGCATGCGCATTACAATTCATGAATATCTGCCATCTGGCGGACACGCGAAGCATTGCAGCCTATTAAATCCGAATCATTATCAATAAACGCATCAACCGGGCATGACCCGTGGCTGGGAACGCAAAATGAATGCGGCATGCGCCAGGTGAAGAGTGTCGCATTCCAGGAAAAAGCCAGGGAAAAATCGGTGATTTGTTAGAATAAAAGCTGCCGCAGCAGTATGTGGATAATAGTAATTTTGCCAATTACAGTACTGTATGTGTTAGGGGGCGGGGGGATGCGTGTTGTTTATTGGGGGCAATTGTCCCCAATAAACATGCTAATGTGCCTTAACCCCTTCATTGACGTAGCAGCTATCCGCTAAGGTAATGAAGCTACATTAATGTATTTTTATTAATAGTGTGCGTGAGCAGGGGGTCCCCTGAACTAAACCACATTGATTTCTACCTCAGAGACCCCCTGCTTCCCGAGTAACAGGCCCCAGTTTGGGGCTTCGGTGCAAGTGCGGATGCCATCTTTAAGAGCCCACGTCACGTCTTGGACGCTATAAAGATGGCGGCGGCACTGGCACCCGATGCCCCATACCGGGGCCTGTAACTCGGGAAGCAGGGGGTCTCTGAGGCAGAAATCAATGCGGTTCAGCTCAGGGGACCCCCTGCTCCCGCACACTATTATTAAAAATACATTAATGCTGCTTCATTACCATAGCGTATAGCCGCTACGGTAATGAATTATTGTTTATTGTTATGTGTGTTTTAATACTAGTGTAGATGTGCAGGAGGTCTCCTGAGCTGAACCGCATTGGTTTCAGGTCCGAGGACCCCCTACTTCAGGAGATATAGGCCCCTTTATGGGGTGCCGGTATCCCCTGCAGAATGTAAATAACCCAGTCACGTGACGCGGGAGCTTTAAACTGCAGGGGATACCGGCACCCCATAACGGGGCCTATATCTCCTGAAGTAGGGGGTCCTCGGAACTGAAACCAATGTGGTTCAGCTCAGGAGACCCCCTGCCCATGTACACTATTATTAAAATGTATTTATTTAGTGTACGATCGCCTGTAACAGTCTTGCATGGAGATGGCAAATCTCCATGCAAATGTTACATGCGGCTTTTTTTTCTATCAGCTATCGAACAGAAAGGTTCAGAACGCTAGCAGGGGGGAAAAAAAGCAACACATACGATGTGGCTGTTCTGAGCTATTTTGAGCATGTACGTTAAAAAATGGCCTCAAGGCCTTAGTGCATCGCGTCCCCGGCTTCACTTTTTAATGAACCTGCTTTTTGGCCAAATCAGAACGTAAGGCCATTGAGCTTAGTGCATAGCCCCCATAGTCCTCCAGTTCTCCAGCGTTGTTTCTCTGAAGGGGCGAATTGGTGACTTCCTAACTCCATTGGTTCTGGAGGCCCAAGAGCTGGGAAAGTAGGTGGAGACAGATTGGGAACAAGAGCAGTAGATGTGAGAGCAAACTAGTTATGCTCAGCATAGCAGGAAGGAAAATGCAGGGTTTTAATAGCACACAGGAACCTTTAGCAAGGGAGGCGGATTGGAGGCACGGCCTCTGCGGAGGTAAGGATTGGCTGCAGCAGACAAGTGGGCTTGATGAAAACTTGCCACGCAACTGGGGAGCGGTGCACGGCATCCCGTGTGCGCGCCGTGCATGAGAGAAGTGTGATGCGTCCCAGGTGACGGAGCTAAGCTCCGTGGTACACTAGAAGAGCTGCGCGCACGCTTTGTAAGCAGAATGGGGTTGCACGAAGACGCTGGTGCCAGAGTGGGAGTCTGAGTGATGACAAGTAAGGAGGGAACACGTCGAAAAGGATGTGTTCCCCGATTCCTTACACAGTAAGCTATTGACCAGGCATTGGAAGGTAGCCGGGGCATTTTTCATACAAAATGGCATCACTAAAAATTCATAGAAGCCACAGAAGTCACTTGGAGTGATGCATGCTGACTTCTCCTGTGCCTCCGGTCGGGAAGATTCTTTGTATCTTAGAAGCTGAGTTTTGGTCTGTGGAGGACGTTGCACAGCAGCAGTTTGAGCCGTGGGGGACGAGAAGTGAGAGAGGGACATCGGGAGTGCCTTAGGGCGTGACGTCACATCCGTCCGGAAGCCCTGGAGTTCGAGTGACTTGTGCGCTCCAACCTACCATCCCCTCCACGTGGAGACACCTGTGAAAGAGCTCCGGTTGCCATCATTGGCATAATATCTATGTGAATCCAGTTCCACTGCCTGTATACATCTAACATCGTGTGAGTAGGGTTATAATTTTTCACCTCCGGATTGGTGTGTGCCAGCCACCCTCCCACACCAAGCTATAGTAGTTGTTTAATAAATAGCTTTTTTAATCATTATTTTGCCTTGCTAGTGTTGTTTTCATCTGTTCTGTTTGTCATGTGTTGTTAGTCTGTTATGTTTTTTAGTTTGCATTGACATACTGCACCATAATCTGTTTCTTTTCTCTTCCCCTTTATATTGCACTGCATTTTGATGAGAATTGACAGCTCACTTCCATATCATCAACCTATTTAAAGACTTCAGTTGGACTGCACACTATTATGGTTTGGATTTCCTTTAAATGACAATCAATTTTTGGCGTTGATATTTCCTTTTTTTCTTCACACGATCACCTGCCTTGCCTACTTGCTGGCAGGCATCAAAGGAGCGGAAGAACTCTGCCACTGCCCCTGATACCCCTGGCCAGTAATAACGCTGTAACAGCCAGGCTCTCGTCCGAGTGACCCCTTGATTCCCGGCTAGTGGTATGGAGTTGGCTACCTGTAACAAATGCTGCCTATACTTCTTCGGAACCACTAACAGTCTTCTATCTGTCCAAACCCTATCTGGAACGGTAGAAATCTGCTCTCTATTTAAGAGCCCGCGGTGCCATAAGAACTGATCTGACTCACTGTCCGAGGCAGACTTGGACGCCCAGGGTTTCATGCCGTCCAAGCTGGGATCAGAACTCGCTGCTTCCCTAAACTGTGTCCATAATTCTGGTCACCTACCCTAGTCTCTAAGTCGGGGGAACGGGCACAGGTAAAGGGGAATGTAAATCAGTACACTGTTGCGACACAGTCTGGTTTACCTGCCTGGTCTCCTGGGAGACCCCTGGAACTGTTGGTCCCAAATGCAGGGGGACGGTAATCGCTGCAACAGAAGCCAATTCCACTTTGAAAACACAAGTAACATGCCCCAGGTCATTACCAAGGAGCTCATTACCAAGGAGAACCTCAGTATCTACAGTAACCCGAGCAATTCCCCTCATCTCCCTCATGCCACGTCCGGCACCCCAATCAAGGAATATCCGGGCAACCTGGATGGATCGCGGTCCTCCGTTTGGCATGGTAACCTGCATCCCGGTGCCCAGGAGCAGATCCTCTGGCCGGACCATATCAGGTCAGACTAGGGTAACAGTGGCACTGGAGTTGAGCATGCCGGCTGCTTAGCGATCTCCGATGGTCACTATGCGCAAATGCTTTTGCCGGAAATCATTGGATTGCTGCCTGACCGGTTCAATCTGATGTCCCTCCATCTCCATGGCCGTGTCACAGGCTGCAGGTGGTCCGGCTGGATAGCTCCACTCTGCTCCTCTGTGTTGCCACTCGCACGCTGGTGGCTTTGCAGTTGGAGAGTGATTCTTTGTGGCACCACATCCCTCCACCCACTGCAATGCCATGCGGGACACAAACCACATGTAGGATTCCCGGTGGCGTTTCTCCTCCGTACTAAACACCACGTAAGCTTCTGGGGTAAGGGCATACTGTTTCAGTAACAGGGCTTTCACATGGCTGTAGTCATTACCATCCACGGCTGGTATAGCCTGGAAGGTCTCCAGGGCAGCCCCTGACAATAACGGTGTCAGCCGCAAAAAAACAGTCCCGTCCTGGCACTCGGTATTGATGTCACTGAGTTTCAAAATCTTCAGGTACCCATTGATTTTGTTTCTGCCATCAAAGATTTTGCTGAAACTGTGATGGTCCACTTGGGGAGTGGACTGCTCCCCGTTATCATGTTGGGGACATGAGACTGATGTCCCTTTGGGCAACCACAAGCAGCTGAATGCCCCCAAAAACCAATAAACGCTGCAATTCCGGGCAAAGATAGACTGTTTGTCACTGGGGCCAACACGGCTGCACTCCCTATAACTGGCCCCCCAACAATGTCCATGTTGTTACCGCCTCCCTCCCCTTGTCCTTCAACAGCCACCGGGCCTGGAATAACCTCCTGCACCCCGGCTGGATTTGTGGAACTTGCAACTACAGGTGAGGGTATGTCCCCTTCAGGGGAAGTAAAACTGGCTACATGATTCTCTAAGTCCTCCCCAAGCAATGTTTTTGACCGACCATCAGAAGGTAAGCCATAGATCTCACACCGGGCAACAATTTTGGTTCGGTCCCATGACCGGTACCGACCTGACCGTGTGTCGATGTTCGCCTGGTGGCACAAAACTAAGTGACAATGAGAACCTGTGCTTTCTTTGCAAAACGTCTGTACGTTACTACTGATTTTGAGAGCTCGAAATCTACGAGTTTCTTTCTATGTTAGAAGACCCCGCAGGATTTTAAAACATAGGGCTCAATGTTCCCACTTCTGCCACCAGAAAACAACCTGTCATGGGAGACCAGGCGTTTACACCTTTTTACCGGGATCATAACGTTGAGCAAAACAAGGAGGTAAAACAAATTGTCATTTATTCCATTGAAACAGACTTACACACAGTTGAAAAATACAAGAGAGAGACACACTTACTGGGGGTCTGGGTGAAAAAACTAGACTTTCCTAACTTCTACAGTCCATAAAACAACATTTGTATTTGACCGGGACTTAGCCCGAAGTGTCTAGGAACTCAAATCGGTATGAAGTTCCTGATGCCACCGCTGTATCGCTCCGGAGACACCGAATTCCCTTGACCGGGAGATAGTACCAAACGTCCCGGTACTCTTTTGCAATCCCAGCCGCAACCGCTACGTTCTATTCTGAGAACTTGGCCCTAAAATGTTGGACTTAGAAAATTTCTCGCCTTGAATTTTCTGAAGCCGGCTCGCGTCTATTTCTCCAAGAGCAACTATTGGTGATTTCAAATTTGCCGCTTCTATCTTGGTGCCTGAACTCTTAGAGAATCTCAACACTGGATTTGCTGCAGGGTTTCTTATAGTATTTCAGCTTCATTCATGAAATACTCCAGCCAATCCTAGTGTGGGAGAAATCCTTACTACCCAATCACAGTGTTGACAATCTATCTAAGCTGGGCAAGCATGGATTCAGATTCTGACAAGGGCATGTTCCAACTTGGCACCTCTCCCACCTGTCAGTCAGAAACCACCCGCTGAGTTAGGCTCCCCACAGTCTGGCTTGGGGCAAATGGTGGTCCTGGACTGCCATTCATCAAAGGACGTGGGTACTTGAGCATAACTGTGATCCCCAAATAGCTTTCACACCATGGCAACCTCTGAGGCTTTCAAGTCCGGGACCCGAGCAGACTTGGTGGCACCAAGCTTGGTAGCCACATGGTCTCTCTGAACCATGTACCTGGAAGTCTCCAGCTCATATACTGTGCATACGTATTTTCCCCTTACACACAATGTCATTAAAAATATTTTCCCATTTTTCTTATAAGTCCTTTAGTTACAGGGATTGACTGAAAAGACATGCACGTTCATTTTCAGCCCTCCTAGCCCTTCCTATAATGAAAATTGTTTCTAAGTAGAACTAAATAATGCTTAGGTTAATTTTCAGGGTTACATTCAAAATACATTGAAATCTGGATTTAGACTAAAAACAACCTTGCAACTTTATCGATGGTTGGAGCACACCAGGACCCTTATACCGGGTCCGGGTGATCTGGGCATATACTGGGGGAACCCACTAACTTAGGGACCCCTGACATTACCTGGGATACACATATCCCTATGCCCCAATTTACCTTTCTGGTCTGTGCTGAAGCAGGGAAACCTGGCAGTGATTCGCGTAACTGATTTCAAGGGAGAATTTTTAACTGGGGTGGTGTGTCTACATTGTTGAGGTAGCTAGCAACTCTGGACACTGACTAACTAGACACAATCTGATCACACTTTTACCGCAAACCTCCCCCCCCCCCCCCATGAAACACATAGCCTCTCAATCTCCACTGGTTAGCACTCCTGGAAAGGTAAAACACACAAAAATTCTTTATTGTGATACAATCATATGCATATCATGTACAACAAACAGGTTCAAGAGCTGACACTCTAAAACCCAAATATGGCTCAGAGGTAACCAGCCGGGCATAATACCTTTATTGATGGCCTTGTTACCCCCTTACCGTCACAATCCTTAAACCCCCGATTAACTCATTTGTTGTTTTTTGCCTGACACATAAAGTTTGGAGTATTAATAGATAGGTATCGCCGACAAATATTTAAATCACTGCAATGACCAAATATTTGTATGTAAGGCTGAGCTGTTATAATTTTAGTTCCTACCGTTCATGCAGAGAATGATAATTATCTTCTCATTTACTTACTCTATGCTCTTGAACTGCCACCCAAGGTATTGCCAATGCCATTATATCATATCTGTTGTAGGTGAAGAACTGTGATTTCAGTTGCAGCTGATTAAAATTAACATACAGTATAAATGAAGTGATTAGTGTTTTGCTTCAATAGCATACTATGCATAGCATGTGAATAATTATATTCTATATACATGCAGCTCTTTCCACATATTTTCAAAATTATGCTAAGTGTTGGACCTTTTAAGTGAACTAGTACTGTAAGTCCTATAATATTTCATTTCAATCAAGCAGAGCTCATGGAAATCTAATATTTTCCTTTCAACAATGCTAATTATATTCCATCTTCAGTTATAAATTGTATTTCTTTTGATATACCATATTAAATATAAAATAATATTTAGAAAGAAATTCCACTAGCAACTGCAGTACTATGTATGCTTGTGTTGTATGTACAGTATGTATAATATGAATTAATGCCATCTGTCAGTTCTACTTCAATTCTACAAAACTTTGCAAGAATAGGAATGTATTAGAGATGTTTATTTGGTCTGCATCTCTGATAGTAGATTAGGGTATAAGTCTATAGCACCATTTATGTAAAAAGTGGGATAGTGTTCATGATGTGGTGGACTCTAGAATTGAATGGGAAAACTTTTTGCATGAGGTTGCAAACCATGCAACATTGTCCATTTTTTAGTCATGAAAAACAAAACATGGCTCAGTCGTGAATCACAGACAATTCGCCATGTATTAAGTTTAATTATTCATTTTAGGGAAAAAATGCTAAAAATGTTGCTAATGCATTTTTGGACAGTTTCACACATATCTACTCTACTATTGTGAATGTGGAGGAGGTACAGCAGATAAGAAGGGGCATACTGTACAGTATATAGGAAGTAAAAGAAACCTTTTCTTAATCTCAAAATTGTATGGTTTAGTCCTTTGATTAAGGACAATTATGTGTTGTTATGCCTTGTTACAGTAAGTTTCCTCAATATAGACACGTGCTGTTCATACATGTCCTCATGAACCACAAAAACCATATATTAATATATGGATACATTCAGACTTAGGGCCTCAAGCAGAAATGTCTGATAGAAATTATCAGCAGGGTTTTGAACTCGCATTTTATTGCCATGTTGCTCTCACGATATGAAGAATGGCCCGAATACCAGTGAGAGCAACATTTCCAACCATGGCGAGATGCCGGCGGTGATAGGACATGCCCTCCGAAAAGGCTCTCCCGGCGAGTTGTATCTGCTGCCGAGAGATCCACCTCACTCTGCGAAAATCTCAGGGGACACCTGCGGGGAAGAACCGGGGGGCCCACAGCTGTGGGGGCCCCGTGGACCTGCAGGGACCACCCGAGGGCCCCCAAACCCTGGTGGGAAACACCCGAGGGCACCCAGACCACCGTGGGTATGATCCGGGTACCCCCAGAAACCCACAGGGACCCCCTGTGGACACCATTGGGGCCCATGGACACCCACGGGTACCACCTGGAGGCCCACGAAGCCTAGCAAGTATCACACGGAGGCCCCCAGACACCTGTGGGTACCCCCCCGGGGTGCATTGTGGGGCCTGCGGACACCCGTCTTGACCACCGGGGACCCCCGCCGGCCTGGGTATTAATCCTGTGTGTAATAAAAAAAATCATGGTTTCATGTGGGGGCACAGGGTTTGGAAGTGGGGTTGTTGTGTGTATTTTTTTAATTGTGGGTAGCGGGGGTGGGTG
Source organism: Ascaphus truei (assembly GCF_040206685.1). Taxonomy (NCBI): domain Eukaryota; kingdom Metazoa; phylum Chordata; class Amphibia; order Anura; family Ascaphidae; genus Ascaphus; species Ascaphus truei. Next base: position 305,035,147 of record NC_134486.1, on the reverse strand, counting down.
AAGGGGGTATTGTCCCCAAGGATGGGTGGGTAGGCCTTCCGGTGGGTAGTGGAGGAGGGGTAGTGGGGGATGGTGGGTTAACTCCTTAATTACTATAGCGCTTACTAACCGCTAAGGTGATTGATGGGTTAGGGGACATTAGATTGTCTTTTTTTATTATTCTGTATTGTTTGTAGCGACGGAGGACATGGACGGTGATGAGGATGAGGACGGCCTTCATCATTGCAGCCTGGTAGGGATGAGTGCAAGATTTATTTACTTTATTTGTGCTGCTCAATGTTGTATTTTAAATGGGCAAATGCACTATTATCCATATCTGGCTAATAGTAATTTTGCCCTTTATTGTTCTGTATGTGTTAGGGGTGGGGGTGTGTATTTATTTAAAAGTATAGTTTATTTTTGGGGGGGCACACCATTGGTACCACAGGCCAGTGGGGAACCCCTGACTCCCACGGGGATCACCCGAGGGCCACGGACACCCGCGGGGATAACCTGGGGACACCCATCGGCTTGTTGTATGAATGGTGTGCCTGACAAAAGGTAAACAAAGATTTTTTGTCTATCTCCAGCTTCTTTTGCGCCTGCCTATAGCTAGCATGTTTTTCTGGCATGCTTTAAAAGCACGATTCAGTTATCGCCGCTTAGAGAATCGCGCTGACTGGATAAAAACGGTACGTTTCCCGTTTTTTGCCTGATTGGACGTGTTTTGCTCGCAGAGCTGAAAAAATGCCTTTTAAGGCCGATAAAGCACTGTTACCACTGCTTAGTGCATACTGTAGCCCCCATAGAGTTTATACCACACACAATGCTAAATTAAAATGCATTCATTTCATTTCAATTCAGCAGAAATTAAACATTGGCAATTCAATGTTAAACAACATCTAAAACAAAAGTAGAAACATAAAATAATAAAATGTTGAACATTTTCACAATACTTTTCATGTAGCATGTTGGGCACTGTGAAATACTGAAGGCATTTGTTTCCTCCAAATCAATTTTTTTTAAACGAACACATGTTTTCAAACATAAATGGCACTGACCTTACTGTGCTTTTGTAAAAAAATAAAAAGAAGAAGAAAGTATTTTCAGCTGTGTGCTAAAATTACCGGGAATGTACAAAACAAAGTAACTTTTTGTCATGCCAATCAATATACTGTAAATGAAAATGGAAAGTTATTAATATGTAATATAATGCAGGAGTGAACACATACCTTATTTGGTGTTCACTGTTTAGTGCCGATTCCCTTGCAGGTACTGTAACTGCTTACTTATATTTGGAGAATGGCAAACACGTCTTGTACTCACTTAAATTCTTGCTTTATTTAAACATGACAATGTTTTGGTTTATAATTTACACCTTCATCAGGACAATGGAGTAAATATTAAAATAGGTGCATATAAACACTAGAACACCCGCCAGAAAATTGTGCCTCAGAACAAGCCCATACCCAAAGTGAAATAAAATCAACATATATAACATGCACTGGTAACCCTCAAGCAGATCTACAGTACCAGCAGAAATAACTGTGTAGAATTAAAATCATAACTATATACACACAATTAATTCAAACATAACCCTACTGTACATATCCAAATGCCTAAATCTGACCGCTGACCTGTATAAATGTGTAATTAGATCAAAGACAAGAGAACAAAGTCCCAAATTATCAGTGCATGAGAGAATTCTTATATGACAATATATATAAATGTCAAAATGATCATTTTAATTGAATAAAGGACATACATGTTGTACACCTGTGCGTTTTTTAAGATGTTCTGTGAACAGTAAGCTCATATATTGAGATGTATATACAGTATAATGCCTGAATCTGGAGGATAATAAAATCAAATACTGCCTGTGAAAGCAGTTATGGCTCTATCCTCCTCCTATTCTACTGGCTATTTATCCTAGAGCATAATGGATTATGGATATATCTTCACCTTCATCTTCATCCACATAAAAAAGTATGGTTCTCACAAGTTGGGTGTAATACAGTATGTCCTCAAGTGTGTGCATCCAGCCAAGCAGTAACAGCAAAAGAGGATCCAAGGAAGGAGCAAAAAGCGGAGCACAGCATGTGCAAAAACTGGGGCTAAGCAAACCAACTGTGGTTAAAAATACATTTTATTAGGAGGTGACAACATTGGAGGTGGAAGGGTGGCTTTGACAAAGCGCTATCATAGCGCAAATCATGTCAGAGTATCCCTGACACCTACAATGTTGTCACCCTTCTCATAAAATGTATTTTTAACCACAGTTGGTTTGCTTAGCCCCAGTTTTTGCACATGCTGTGCCCCGCTTTTTGCTACTTTATTTGATCTTCTCTTGCTAAATATTTAATTATAATTAGTTCCCCAAGCAAACTTCTGGTGTTACAACCACTGAGACATGAAACTGATGGAAGTTTCTATAAAGGCGTAGGTATCAAAAACTATCACGCTGTCATTTCTATCTTACCATGGTGCCACTGGCACTCTAGGTCTCTAGGGGGTAGATTCTCAGAAGTGCATTACATTTTAGCGTTACTGCTATTATATAGTTATCCGTAACACGTATCCCCAAATATTCTTGCATTAACACCAAAAATATGGCAGCGATACATTTTTACGGACATTTAGCTTACTCATATGCAAAACTTACGGTAATTAGCAATTTACCTAATAACAGAGATTTTCAGACCTCTGTTCATGTTAGCACATGGGAATAATGCTACAATATTTAAGACCTACCAAAAGCTGGTATGATTTTTAGTCTTTAAATTGATATATTTATGTGATCTAATATGGTAGATACAGTAATGTAATCATGACTGTATTAAGCATGAGTGTGCATGTAAAGTAAATCCATACATACCTGAAAATATTAATAATACATATTTATTTTTTTATTAGTGTACAATTAAAATAAATGAAAGAATGACACTATAAATAATTGAAAACGTTAATAACTGTAACAATTTTACATTTCTCAATTTTATAAAAAGATTTGCATTAGCTTTTAATGCACATGAGTAACGTGTTTTTATTGCATGCGTTAATAACACACGTTAAAGTTTGACCTATGCACAAGTGCAGTGCATTGGAAAACATGTGTCTGAGTCATCAGAGTTCCTATTAGTGAGCAGCGTGAGCTCCCTCCTGATGAACAGAATGCTGCAGAGAGAAATCAAAAGTGCACACTTCAGAACTAAAATAAAATGAATGAAAATTACATAAAAAAATTAAGTAGTTAGTTTATTCATTTTTTTAAATGTAATTTGCATTCATTTTGATATACTCGATGAGTTTTAGACCTAGTTACATAACCTCTTCATGGTACAGTTTTAACAATCACCACATTTTTATCCTACAGTACTGTATGCTGAATTTAAAAAAGCTGAATTACAATGGTAAGATAAGCTACATTATTTAAACAAGGCATTCAGTAGCACATTTAGTTGCACATTTCAAAATGTACACGTCAGTATCATGAAAAACTTTTCATTATGATCCTCATTTATAGATACATATTTTAGAATAGAACTATTGTTCATTAATGATTTTAACATAATTAGTATCTACAAAATTACCTTTTATATCATTTTTTTTAATCTTATTGTTTTTAACCCAGTATTTGTTGTTTTATCTATTTTATGTTCATTGAATTATAACAAAGTTTCAGTCAAAAGTGCTCCTGTTCTGTTTACCCTGTGAAGTAATTAATTCTCAGCAATTAAGGAAAACAATGTTAATTTGTGATAAAGCTGATTACTCTACCACAGTAGTGTGAAATTGTATGCCAATGTGATTCCTAATTAGAATAATTGTTATATTAATTTTTAAAGAATAAAAATACAGATTCTATAAATTCTTGCTTACCATGAAATCAAAATCCAATGTGTTAGAGATTGATTACACTCCTATAAAATAGGTCTATAACACATTAATGTTTACATTCAAATTCAACCTTACACCTTGATTAATTAGAGAAACAAAGTACTGTACATGGATGACTGATTGGCGGATTGCAAAAACGGAACAAACCGTAGACATCTGGCTTATTTTGCAGATGAAGCTCTATAATTATACTTTTCAACAGAATCCCAACAAATCTCTGCCAAATAATAAAAGATATTACATTTAGAGATGTGCCAACTTTAATATTTTTTGGATACTTACTTAAGTGAAACAAATCTTGAGGGGATTCTCAAGGAATCTGTATCTCTTCTTCCATGTATTGACTTCATTTGTATTTCATTTGGACCTTCAGCCTTGTTATTTAAAAGCAGTTAGTATATTGTGGCTCTGGATGAAACTCGCAGATCATTTATGCCTAAAAGAAATATGAGCAATACACAATAGATGACATAGTCAATAATAGCAAGTACTGTACAGTACTAACCTAATTTTGACCTAAATAAGCTCCAACAATACTGGCATAAATAATTTAATTTTAATGATTGCCATTGTATCAGGTACAGTAGAATTGTGCAAATGTCTTCAAGTTAGCCTTGCAAACTTTTTAATATTGGTTTCCCAATTTAGCATTTTCATGAACATGTTTTCCCCCTCTTTCCCTTCACTCCTCTAACCCACTCCTCTCCTCCTTCCTTACCCATCTCCCCATTCCTCCTCCCTCCTCCCCGATTGCTCTTATTGTCCTCTCCTCTTCCTTACCCATCTCCCCATCTACTCCCCCCCCCCCAAAAAAACCCTAAACTTTTCCACTCTTCCCCATTCTCTCCCCTTCTCCCCACTCCCTTTTTCTCCCCCTCTACCTCACCCCCTTCCACCTCACCGCTCCTTCTACCTCTCCCCCCTTATTTCCCATCTCCTTCTCAGCCCTTTCTTCCTCCTAACCTCACCTCACCTCTTCCTTTCCTCTCTCTACCTCACCCTCTACTCCCCTTCCTATTGTACTCCTCACTTCTGTCTTCCCTCCCAACCCTCCTCACCTCTCCCCATCTCCTCCCCCCTTATTCTCCATCACTCTCCCCCTTTCCCTTTCTCCTCCCCCTAGCCTCCTTCTGACTACTCACCCAGTGATCCTCTCACCCCCTCACCCAGTCACCACCTCATCACCCAGTTATCCCCTCACCCAGTCATCCCCTAACTCAGTCATCCCCTCACCCCGTTACCCCCTCACCCCATCACCCCCTCACCCAGTCACCCCTCACCCAGTCACCCCCTCAACCCCTCACCCCCTCACCCAGTCACCCCCTCATCCTGTCACCCCCTGTCTCTCACCCTCCCTCTCTGTCACCCAATGTGTCTCCCCCTCACTCTCTGTTACTCCCTCTCTCCCACCTTACTCTCTCACCCCCTGGCTCTCACCCTCACTCTCTGTCACTCACACTCTCTGTCACCCACACTCTCTGTCACCCCCATCTCTCACCCTCACTCTCTCACCCCCTGTCTCACACCCTCACTCTCTGTCACCCACACTCTCTGTCACCCACACTCTCTGTCACCCACTCTCTCTGTCACCCACACTCTGTCACCTACACTCTCTCACCCACTCTCTCTGTCACCCACACTCTCTCACCCACACTCTCTCACCATCTGTCTCTCATCCACACTCTCTCACCCACACTCTCTCACCATCTGCCTCTCACCCACACTCTCTCACCCACACTCTCTCACCGTCTGTCCTCACCCACACTCTCTCACCCACACTCTCTCACCATCTGTCTCTCACCGTCTGTCTCTCATCGTCTGTCTCTCACCCACACTCTCTCACCATCTGTCCCTCACCCACACTCTCTCACCGTCTGTCTCTCACCCACAATCTCTCACCCACACTCTGGATATTTTATTTACCCTGTATATCTTAACTGCCCTATACCTAAACCGAAATAACCTATACTGCTTTCTTCCAGATCTGACTCAAGCTTCACACAGGAGACATCGGATTCCCCCCTAACCCAGAAGACAGGTAGGGAACACCTCCCCTCCAGAATATACTGCTGCGGCAGCTTTTATTCTAACAAATCACCAGTTTTTACCTGGCATGTTCCTGGAATGCGACGCTGTTCACCTGGCGCATGCCGCGTTCATCTTTCATTCCCAGCCACGGGTCATGCCCGGCTGATGCGTTTATTGATAATGGTTCAGATTTTAATAGGCTGCAATGCTTTGCGTGTCCGCCAGATGGCAGATATTCATGAATTGTAATGCGCCGAATCAGTAATGTGTCGGCTTGCAGGTGTTTCGTTTAAAAAAGATACTTACCACAGTGTGCTATTGTAACTTGGCCTTGGCCTTGAGACTGAAGCAAGAGGTTGCAAAAATGTATCAATTTAGGCTTTTCATATTAATTAAAGAAACACAAAGACCAGTTTCAGTTACAGTATTCTCCAGAGACCTACCCGCCATGAGTGTTCAAGTGCAGCCCGCTTTCCAAAAACCTGACAGAAGTAACGCGTATTTAATATGTGCCGTGATTAATGCAACAGAGGATAAGATGGCAATAGTTGCTCAAATGTATCAGTATTTTATCGAAAGCTATGACTTTTACAAATTTTCGCCAACTCCTCATACGTGGAAGCGTGCAGTAAGAAAAAGGTGATGTAGTGTTCCATGTTTTTATCGTATTGAGCCCCAATTTGTTGGAGAGTATTGGTGTGTATCACCGGATTTTTCCTGTATCTATGATCATGGAGGCGGCAAAAGGTGAAGGGTTGTGTTTAAACCAACTAAGAAGCGACAGTCGCTGCCAAGCAATGCACCAGCACCGGCTTCCAATGACGGTCCCACCGTCAGTGACAACCCTGAGCCTGAGTCGGATTTCGTGTGCAGTTTTGATGAAGCTTGCATGTACCTAAGCAATTTCCAGCCTCACCGGCTGACTACAGGTGGACTAGTCCCGCTGCAAACTATCGACGTGGATGATCAAGAACGCTGGACTGGCAGTGGACCGGCGCCTGCGCCAGCTGAATGGGTAATTCTATGGTGAGTACTGTATTGTTGCCGTATTATTTTGGTGGGGCTGGCTGGGTACTTCTTTAGGGGGCTGACCATTACGGTACATTAAAACTTTTCTTTTTGTTTTTCCTCAGAAAAGAAAACGGCTAATGGGGGGATTTCGATGGATAATATTGTACTGTATGCTGATGTTTTCCGGCCGTACAGTATACTGTGTAATAAACCCGAAAAAATAAAACTATGCATTTATTCTACATGTTCAGTATCGTTTCATTATGTGTCTTCTACAGTATACTGTACAGTGGTATACAGTGCCTAACATCTATGGGCAAAATGAATTTTATTTCTAGGTGCCCTAGAACAGAAGTTCCCACGCCAATTGGCCGTGAACTTGACCGAGGCCCTAAGTAGTTCCCACGCCAATTGCGCGAATATAATTTAAAATAATCCGTTCTGTAGGTCTGAGCGGGTTGAAATTCGCCTGGTCCTCATGCGGAAGGACACTTGCCATAGTGGCAAAATATCAGCCTTCCACGACCCCCGGAACCGGAGATACCAAAAGACAGTTTAAAAGCACATTACCAAAGTGGCTTCTTTTCTGCCATGCAAGTCAATGGCAGAAACCTAAACTTTAACATTACCCTGACTCCGTTCTGTTGCCACGAGAGGGTCGCAATTTGCCATGCAATCCTGCCGCAACTAGGACTACGTGGTGACCGAATCTGAGACCTCTAGGTTGAACAGAACCGGAGTTGTGGGTTCCAGGTCTCTGCTCATTCTGACTTAGCCGGTTCAAATCTTTCACCGCCATTACGCTCAATGGTAGGACCCTCCTCACCGGCGTGACCCTTTCTCGCCACCATTACTGCTCGGACCCTGTTGGGGTGAAGTAAGTGGGTTCCTAACATCTAGGGGCAAAATGAATTTTATCTCTAGGTGCCCTAGAACAGAAGTTCCCACGCCAATTGACCTAGTTCCCACGCCAATTGCGCGCTCATTGCTCTTTTTTTACAATGTTGCTGATCTTGCGGCTTTGCGATCAGGCAGTAAAAAAACAGTGCAGTAGCCTCTACAGTACATTTGTTACACTGTCAAAGGAGCAAATGGAAACAATGTGAGGCAATTCAACATGTTATTTTATTGGTGGAGTCAGTACAAAAACATTTATTTACAAATACTGTACAATGTTGAAACATTTAAAGTGCACAGCAATTCTAACCATCAACACACAATAATACATACTGCAGCCTTTATTTAATTCTTCTGGCAGATTGAAATCGGAGAAACATTTACAAAACATTTGTAAAACATGGAGATACATGAAAAATTGACGTTTATACTGTAAGAATATTAATTTATAATATATTTACAGTATATATATATATATATATATATATATATATATATATATATATATATAAAATCTACTGTTTGTTTTTGGTGCATGGGGCACAGGGAGTTAAAGTGACTTGCTTTTTATGTACTGTATTTGGGGGTTGTATTTGGGGGTTTATTCATCAAATTATTATGATGAAGTGCCTTTTGAAATTACAGTGCTGTTAACGATTTCAGCCACACACCTCCAGAGTTTTTAATCCCTCCCTAGCCAAGCGTCAATCGGCTGAGTCACCCTATCCTACCAACCCCCTCTCTCCACTGGGTCGTTAATCTTCTGCATATTGCCATTGTGTTCTTAATCCGCCCATAGCCAAGCTACAAAGACTCAGTACTGGAAACAAAAGAAACAGCGCACAACGCCAAATAGTGAAGCAAGTAATGTTATATACACTGGCGACACACTTTATTTGAGCTCGGCTAGTCCCACGAATTCGGGTATACCCGGGTGTATTGAGGTTTGTGACTGTTTTCTGCCCGAGTGCATTGAGGTATTTTCCAGGCAGGGATTGAAGCATTTTATTTCCGCTGGCTGCAATACTGCACAGTATATATATATATATATATATATATACTGCATTACAATTCATGAATGTGCCATCTGGTAGACACGCGAAGCATTTCAGCCTATTAAATCCTAATCATTATCATTTAACAGATCAGCCGCCCGTCAGCCAGGCATGAACCCAGGCTGGGAAGGCAAACGCAACGGGGCTTGTCAGAGGTGAGGAGCGGCGCATTCCAGGTATCTGCCAGGTACATACTGGGTATTTGCTCGAATAAAGTGTGTCGGTGCAGTATTAGTAATTACAGGGTAATAAATCTGCGTACATCAAAACAGTGGAATAGGTGCATTTAGTGTGTTTCACACAAGTTACCACTCAGCAACTGTTGTCAGAAAAGTCTGCAGCTTGCTTCTCTCTTTTATTAAAAAAAAATTCTAGCCCCCTTCTCCACTTAAACCTAAGGGATATCACTGATCTATGTATCTCTGTTTTCCCTGCTCTGTTCTATTGTCTATACGTATTTGTATTGTTACTTTTAGTTGCATCTTTTATATGATACTATCTATTTTAGTACTAATATTGTGTTTCTTTTATTCCAGCATGCTTTTAATTATTTATGCTAGGTTTAGTTTATATGTTTATAAAATCTTTTTATTATGTATGTAGTTAATAAAGTTGTTGTTTTAAAAGTAATGATTTCATCTTCCCTATCACTTTAACCATTACCTAGTCTAGATTATTGGTCCATTTTTAATTGTTTGACCAATGAGACATCTTTGTTAGGTACTTAAGACCTCTGGGTAATGGCTAAATTATTCCCTGAAGAAGTAGTTTATTCTACGAAACATGTTGGATGATTTTTATCTAGTGCCTTAATATTGCCATTGCCTCCATTGGCTTCACCCTGCTAGTATTACTCCCGGTAGTAATTTTGGGCATATGAGAGACTTTGAGAGACTTTGACTGCCTCCCTGCCGGTTCCCTCGCTGCTGCGGAGACTGTGACGTCATCACGCAGTATTCCGTGACGGAGCGACAACGTGGCACGCCGAGTGTACCCTTGCAGAGCTGAGGTCTCACCCCCGTACAGTGGATCTGCTCGCTGAGCCACACGAGCTGCACCAGATGGCTTGGAAGCGCGAGCGGTCCCACCAAGCACCCATACCTGCAACGGAGCGTGGTTGCTGAAAAGGGAAATCCCCTTGGGAGCGATGTACTGCTGGATGAGGGGTTTTGGACATTAATCCTGCTCCTGAACCAACGTAGCGCCCCCGCTGAGAGAAGCAAGCTGCAGACTCTTCTGACAACAGTTGCTGAGTGGTAACTTGTGTGAAACACACTAAATGCACCTATTCCACTGTTTTGATGTACACAGATTTATTACCCTGTAATTACTAATATATAGCATTACTTGCTTCACTATTTGGCATTGTGCGCTGTTTCTTTTGTTTCCATTTCTTAGAGTGTGGGGGGTGCTGAGCCACCCCCTGTGTTTATAGCAGCAGACGCCTCTACAAATACACAGTTATGTGATATAATTTCTTCATATATACACCCTCACTGTGGTTATTGTGATTTATTTCTTGGTCATATATTTATGTGGTTTAGTCACTGCACTATATTTATATTCTAAATTCTGGGTTAGATAGTAGCGCACAGTATTTTCTCTGTTTTTTAAAGACTCAGTACGCCTACATCTAATCACACCATCCCCCTCCCCCAACGCTTAGAGGCCTGCTTTGGAAAATCCCCTCTCGAATTTGAACTGTAAATCTGATGTGCACAGCACTGTGAGAATTAAGAGTAAACTGAAATTTCATCAGGGTGTGAAAACATTTGTCAGTCAGTATGGTTTACAGTCACATGTTTTAAATACAATACAGTACATTCTTTAATATCTTTTAAATAAAAATATATAAATATATAAATATAATTTAAAATAATCCGTTCTGAGCGGGTTGAAATTCGCCTGGTCCTCATGCGGAAGGACCCTTGCCATAGTGGAAAAATATCGGCCTTGCACGACCACCGGAACCGGAGATACCAAAAGACAGTTTAAAAGCACATTACCAAAGTGGCTTTTTTTCTGCCATGCAAGTCAATGGCAGAAACCTAAACTTTAACATTACCCTGACTCCGTTCTGTTGCCACGAGAGTGACGCAATTTGCCATGCAATCCTGCTGCAACTAGGACTACATGGTGACCGAATCTGAGACCTCTAGGTTGAACAGAACCGGAGTTGTGGGTTCCAGGTTTCTAATCATTCTGACTTAGCCGGTTCAAAGCTTTCTCCTCCATTACGCTCAATTGTAGGACCCTCCTCGCTGGCGTGACCCTTTCTCGCCGCCATTACTGCTCGGACCCTGTTGGGGTGAAGTGAGGGGGTTCCTAACATCTAGGGGCAGAATTTTATCTCTAGGTGCCCTAGAACAGAAGTTCCCACGCCAATTGACCTAGTTCCCACGACAATTGCCCTAGTACCCACGCCAATTGCGTGATCAGGCAGTAAAAAAACAGTGCAGCAAGCCTCGACATTCTAGAAACACTGTATTTTGTTATACAGTACTATCAACGGAGCAAATGGAAACAATGTATAGTACAAAATACATAGTGGACAGACAGAGCCCCTGTAGATAGCACTCTGTTTCTGTATGAATTGGTGATTTATTTAAAATAACTTTATTAATTGACAAAATCGTTAAAATATTGGGGTTTAAAACAATGATTAAATGATGCCAAGTGTGGCTAACTCTATGGATAGGTGTATCCAGAGGAGTATACAATGGTGTATTAATGCCCAGTGTTAGGGTAATTCACTGGCCCTAGTGTTCCTCATATGGAGAGAATGGGCTAGAGTTCTTGTAATGAAAGTAGCGGCTGTGTGGACCACAGATGTAGTGCCCCAGTATTGAAATACTAGTAGGTGCACTAGTTGATTGGACCTGTACTTAGCTGCTTTTGGGCTGCAGCTATTGGTACATTATAGACCTGTGTATACAGATCTAGGTCTATGTGCACCTATTATGAGTTTTTAACACCAGCATGTGTGGGTGGTGGTATTTAAATACAAGTGTGTGATACTTAACACGTGTACATCCCAAGTGTGTAATAACAGGGCTAGAATAGACACTAGTATTAGTTTTGCAATACTGGTAAGTTAGTGGCACTGCTGTAAATTCTGTATATACATATACCTAATTAACAGCTGAGTACTGCTCCTTTTAGGGTATTAATATCGGTCTATTATGAAATACCTTTCCCTAGTTGGTGTAGTGCTCTTCATATGTGGTAATGGTCTGGCACTCCAGAGGTTAATTGCTGGATTGGTTGCCGTTTTGCTCAATGTGTATGCCCCTTTAAGCTAAATGCTGTGTTTGGGGATTAGCATTCAGGCTTCCTGCATTTGTACTGTGATTTACTGCCAGATATTCTCTGTGCCTTTACTGATGTGTGACTGCTAAGATCGTAGGATCTTTCAGCAGTCCATTACTGTGCACGGGCTGAGACACGCTGACTCTTTGAATCTCTCTGAGTCAGTGTACATGAACTCAGGCTCTGCTCGTGCACGTGGTCACGTACACTGACTCAGAGAGATTCAAAGAGTCAGCGTGTCTCAGCCCGTGCGCAGATCGCACAGGGTGATGTCGGGCACCATTTCGATGCAAGAAGGTGTGGGTCTTTAGGGAACGGTTGTGCTTGAGGCGACGGGCGATGGTAGGTTGTCTGGGAGGAAGCTTTCCTCCGGTCGTGGTCGCCGTGTTGTCTCCTGGCGTGGTCTTGACGGGGTTGTCATGTCCTCCTCAACGGCATACATGTACACCACATCTTCTGGTGGAGGGGGTGCGCTTGGTGATGGAAGGGAGCCGAAGGTCCCATTCATCACATCAATGTCACCCCCCTTCTCCGGCGTCGGGGAAACGGGCATTAGCACCGAGCAATTAATGTATGCCCGCAATGTCAGCCTCTATCTTCTCCATCCGTCGATCCATCCGTTGTTCCATTTGTAGAATCCGTTGCTCCACATTAACATTGTCTCCAGAAGCTGAACTATCTTTGCCAGCACAATAGAATTCCCGGGGAGATCCACACTTATCCCATTCAGCATCCGGTCTAACGAGCTGCTTCTTGTGCATGGCGTCTGGACATCTGGGGGGATGGGTGCAATGGAGGATGAGATGGGGGTTCCATGGACAGATGCGGCATCGAGGGAGAGTGGAGGAGGTGACCTGTGGATACCCGGTAGAGGAGAAGCGGCAGCGTCGTCGAAGAGGGATGGAGAAGGTGACCTTTGGATTTCCGGGCGAGAAGCATAGTTCTCCAAGATCAAAGGAGACAGTGACCCATGGATTTCAGAGGCGGCAGCGTCATCATATGGAACCGGAGAAGATGGGGGTGGAGAAGACGGGCTGAAGTTTTCCGGGACAGCTACAGCAGAGTCGTCGAAGCATATGGGAGGAAGTGGTCTGCGGATTCGATGGGTTGGCTGCCAATCGTTTTGTGTCGAGAGTACATCGCCGTATATCTTCTTCACATAATGAGGCTGACGTCTAAAAAATGCCATACACCTCGTGGAGTGCCCGTGGAGCGGCGACAGGTGTTCAAGACGGACACAGTTTTGCTGGGACCTGTCCTAGAGAAGCAGTGAGACAACACTATCCACCTCGTGGAGTGTTCGTGGAGCGGGGACAGGTGCACAAGACGGGCGGTGATGACATCGGGTCGGGTAAGGGCAGCAGATTTAGACTGCCGTGAGTTCCTGAGGGAGGCTTTCACGGTTGCTTCTCCTCTTGCCTCTATCTATTTTCTGCTTACTAGCCCCTACCCTGGTTCAGTCTGCAATTCACCCCCCCCTACTGACTTTATTCATTCAATTGGTTATTCTGCAGCAATATTGCCAACATTTTTCTATGTACATAGAGGTTGCATGCTTACAAACAGTCCAATACACTTGTTAGAGCATAGGACACTTGGGGTTTATTCCCCGTTTTTTCTACGACGTCTAAGAAACCCCTTAACCTTTTGGGGTCAGCAGAAGGTTTTCTTTATTGGCCTTAGCCTGTCGCTTTGCCCTTGGCGTGGAAACGGCAACCGCCTTTCGCTTTTTCAGCATGACAAGCACGGCAGAGGTGATTGGGTTCTTGCGTCCATAGAACCGGGGTTGCTCCATGGAAGCAGGTGGTACAATGCAGTATCTGGACAAGGGCAAGTTCAGATAAAGATCATGGAGTGGTGGGCTATGCAAAGTGTGTGACCTTTTATGCATGGCGACCAGGTACAGGTGTTGAAAGTGGGTGTACTCTAATGTGAGTCATTACCGTACTGTATAAATACACCATCCATTTTGTGTATTGACTGCACATTGAATACACATCGACTAAACATCGAATATACATTCTTGTGTTTGTATTTCTTTCTACTCGCAGCAATGCCTGTTAAAAAGATTTCAAAGGATCTCAGCATGCGAATTAAGGAGATGTACACGAGCGGACACCGAATTGCTGCTATAAAATGCTGGTTAGCTACTTCTGGCCTCGTTGTGCCATTAACCACCGTGTGCTATCATGCATACGGAAAAAACACAGACCACAAAGGGCACCAAGGGTAACAAACGCGTAAGTATATTTATAAAACGTAACAAAAAAAATATAGAAAACTGTACGTACAGTACAGTACATCTACAGTACAGTTCTGTATCTACTGTAACACTGTTGTTATTTCTGTTGATTTATATTACAACATAGTTTGTCTATTTATATTTATAGTACAGCAGTATACATTTTTTGTATATTTCAATTTATTTTACAACGGTATATATAGGATGTATATTTATATTACAACAGTATATTTATTTTGTATATTTATATTTATAGTACAACAGTATATATATTTTGTCTATTTATATTTATAGTACAGCAGTATACATTTTTTATATATTTCAATTTATCTTACAATGGTACTGTATATATAGGATGTATATTTATATTTATATTACAACAGTTTATTTATTTTGTATATTTATATTTATAGTACAACAGTATATATATTTTGTCTATTTATATTTATAGTACAGCAGTATACATTTTTTGTATATTTCAATTTATCTTATAACGGTATATATAAGATGTATATTTATATTTATATTACAACAGTATATTTATTTTGTATATATATATTTATAGTACAGCAGTATATATATTTTGTCTATTTATATTTATAGTACAGCAGTATACATTTTTTGTATATTTCAATTTATCTTACAACGGTATATATAGGATGTATATTTATATTTATATTATAACAGTTTATTTATTTTGTATATTTATAGTACAACAGTATATATATTTTGTCTATTTATATTTATAGTACAGCAGTATACATTTTTTGTATATTTATATTTACTGTATATTACAACATTATATTTATATACATTTTATATTGCTGCATATTAATAAAACAATATATTTTCTTTACATTGTAGGGAGACAACTCTTCTGGTGGACAAAATAAGTGAGGAGAATGATGAGAGGAGTGCATTAATGGTTAAAAACACTCTGCAGGAAAAGCACAATCTGACTGTATCCGAGATCAGCATAAAGAAGATGAGACGCAGCATTGGATGGAAATATGGACGTGTGAGGCTATTACTGGACAGTACAGGAGGTACAAGTGTTGTTTAGCAAACTGCACTGCACTGTGCCGCTAAAAATTTTTATTCCTTGTCATTACAGAGCGTACCCCATGATACGGGACGCAAACAAAATCAAAAGAGTGGTCCAGGCCCAGGCATGGATCAACAGTGGGGAGACTTTCCAGGATTGCATCTTCACTGATGAGTCTACTGTGTCGCTGGAGAGATTTGCAAGATTTGCGTTCCACAAAAAAGGCCGCTTATCTTTGAAGCCACGGCCAAAACACCCTGTGAAGCTGCATGTGTGGGGTGCCATCTCTAGGCGTGGACCGGGATGCATTGTCATCTTTTAAGGTAAAATTTATCAAATATAATGTCGCCTAATGCACTGTACTTGACTAGTGTTGCCTTACCGTATGCACTGTACTGTACTATTGTGCAGTTTTTTGAGCACTTTTCTTTTCTTGCTATAGGAATCATGAATAAAGCTTTCTTCCAAGACAACATTGTGCCCGAGATAGTGCAATACATCACACGCGAGTTCCCCAATGGTCACCGCTTCTACCAGGACAACGATCCGAAGCACACCGCGTCAACGGCGCATATCCTTGAGCGCGGCATCAACTGGGTGAAGACGCCAGCGTAGTCGGTTCAGTAGACCGGGTCCCATTTTTGTTCCCCACTGTTTTTAGCTCTTAAACCAATTGTCCTTTCTTTCCAATGACAGATCGCCAGACTTCAATCCGATCGAAATGGTCTGGCATCAGCTGAAGGACCATATCCGGAAAGTGGCGAAACCCTCCAAAAAGGACGAGTTGTTGAAAGGCATAATGAGTTTTTGGAACGATGTACTCACCGTGGAATGCTGAAATAAATATATAGACCATATTGCCACTGTGTTGCCCATTGTCATTGCGCGTAATGGGCAAGCATCAGGAAAGTAGTACTGTGCTGTAGTATTGTAAGTACAGTATGATACAGGTAAGTATGGCACAGAATTTTTCTTTCCAGATAGTAAGAGTATACACTAAAGTAGTTAGTTTTTTCTTTACAGAGAGAGCAGCACCAGCCAACAGGTTACAGTACAGTACATAGAATTTAACAGTAGTCAGAGTATACAGTAGTTACAGTATACAGTAGACTAGTTTGACAGTACTACAGTAACTGCCTACTAACTGCTCCATTTTTTTCTTTCCAGAGAAAGCTGCACCAGCCACCTACAGTAGTTCTGCCATAATACAGTACAGTACGCACATACAGTAGAGTACAGTAAAGTACAGTAACTGCACTAATTTTTTGTTTTTTTGTCGTTCCAGGAAAAAGGGTGGCCTAGGGGGAGGTGGGGGTGTTGTGTCCAGTCAAATCTGCTTGTACAGTCAAATGTACAGTATATAAACAGCAGTAATGATGTACACAAAACTTCTCCTCTCTCAATGAACTACTGTACTGCAGACAGAATGAGGAAAAGATAAAGACGGAAAAAAGAATATTACTATACTACTATACAGTATATACAGAGGCGACCAGATTTATTTGAGTGCGGCTAGCTCCGCAAGCGTGGGGATGCCCCGGCATGCTAGCCGCACTCCATCGGGTGCCTGCGCCCCCTGCACGTGCGTCCAGGGCTCCCCGAGGGAGCCCTGGTGTCCCGCGATGTGGGGGACGGTGGCAGGGGGTTCCGGGGGACCCGGCGGACCCGGCAGCGGGAGGGAGAAAGCCCTGATCGGAGGGCGCTCCTGAGCGGCTTCAGTGCGCGCCAGGCACATCCCGGCGTGCGCCAGGTTACTGCTGCGGCCGAGACCGGGCAAATGCTCGAATAAACTCGGCCGCAGCAGTAGTATATATATTATACAGTACATTATAGTACTGTATATAGTATTAAATAATATTCTTATAAATGTGCATTACTCATGTTTCCCCATGTTTTACAAATGTTTTCCAAATGGTTATCCAATTTCAAGCTGCCAAAAGAACTTAATAAAGACTGCATTATGTATTATTCCTGATTATTTTTATATTTGTATTTTTTGGTTCCTGATAAAATAAAATAAATATTTATTCACTTTCCTGCGAATCATTATCATTAACAACCACCCCTACAGTGCACCAATGAATAAGAATGTTTTGTAAATGTTTCTCTGATTTCAATCTGCCAGATGAATTTAATAAAGGCTGCAGTACTGTACAGTACTGTATGTATTATTCATGATTATTTTTTTCTTTGCATTTTTTTTCCGTGATGAAATATCAGTTTATTTAAAAGATATTAAAGAATGTACTGTATTTAAAACATGTGACTGTAAGCCATACTGACTGACAAATGTTTTCACACCCTGATGAAAATTCAGTTTACTCTTAATTCTCACAGTGCTGTGCACATCAGATTTACATTTCAAATTCGAGAGGGGATTTTCCAAAGCAGGCCTCTAAGGGTTGGGGGAGGGGGATGGTGTGATTAGACGCAGGCGTACTGAGTCTTTGTAGCTCGGCTATGGGCGGATTAAGAACACAATGGCAATATGCAGAAGATTAACGACCCAGTGGAGAGAGGGGGTTGGTAGGATAGGGTGACTCAGCCGATAGATGCTTGGCTAGGGAGGGATTAAAAACACAATGACAACAGTAACTGCAGAAAATGAGCAACGCGTTGTTGTGATTTTTTTTACACAGGACATGCACGACTCCAGTCCCTGAGAGCCGCAAACAGGCACAGTTTTCAAGGTTGCCCTGAAAACCTGCCCTGTTTGCTGCCCTCTAGGACTGTACTGGTGCAATCTCAACCCACTCAGACCCACAGAACGGATTATTTAAAATTATATTTATATATTTTTATTTAAAAGATATTAAAGAATGTACTGTATTGTATTTAAAACTTGTGACTGTAAACCATACAGACTGACAAATGTTTTCACACATGTACTGTACTATAGCAGTAACCATACACCTGTTGATGGTTAGAATTGCTGTGCACTTAAAATGTTTCAACATTGTACAGTATTTGTAAATACCTGTAAATGTTTTTGTACTGACTCCACCAATAAAAGAACATGTTGAACTGCCTCACATTGTTTCCATTTGCTCCTTTGACAGTGTAACAAATGTACTGTAGAGGCTTGCTGCACTGTTTTTTTACTGCCTGACCGCAAAGCCGCAAGATTGGCAACATAGTAAAAAAAGAGCAATGAGCGCGCAATTGGCATGGGAACTAGGTCAATTGGCGTGGGAACTTCTGTTCTAGGGCACCTAGAGATAAAATTCATTTTGCCCCTAGATGTTAGGAACCCCCTCACTTCACCCCAACAAGGTCCAAGCAGTAATGGCGACGAGAAAGGGTCACGCCGGCGAGGAGGGTCCTACCATTGAGCGTAATGGCGGAGAAAGCATTGAAATGGCTAAGTCAGAATGAGCAGAAACCTGGAACCCACACCTCCGGTTCTGAGACCTAGAGGTCTCAGATTCGGTCACCATGTAGTCCTAGTTGAGGCAGGATTGCATGGCAAATTGCGACCCTCTCGTGGCAACAGAATGGAGTCAGGGTAATGTTAAAGTTCAGGTTTCTGCCATTGACTTGCATGGCAGAAAAAAAGCCACTTTGTGCACTGTCTTTTGGTATCTCCGGTTCCGGGGGTCGTGCAAGGCTGATATTTTGCCACTATGGCAAGGGTCCTTCCGCATGAGGACCAGGCGAATTTCAACCCGCTCAGACCCACAGAACGGATTCTTTTAAATTATATTCGCGCAATTGGCGTGGGAACTACTTAGGGCCTCGGTCAGGTTCACGGCCAATTGGCGTGGGAACTTCTGTTCTAGGGCACCTAGAAATAAAATTAATTTTGCCCCCAGATGATAGGAACCCCCTCACTTCACCCCAACAGGGTCGGAGCATGTACAGAACTGTACTTTAAAATAAATATGCAATTTTACTATAACTGAGCGCGCACGCACAGACTGTGTACTGACGTTGTTGAACCGTGAAGGTATTAGACTTCAAAGACAACAGCTCGCAAACGCCCCCATGCATTTTTACACGGCATTGCAGAATTGCAGACAGCGGGAAAATGCTTAAATCACGGGCGCAAAAATAACGTAATACACTCCGGGCGAAAACGACACAAAACCGCACATAACCGGGATAATCTTAAATTCGCGGAGCTAGCCGAGTTAGAATAAAGTTGGTCGCCACTGTAACATTGCGGGAATGAGGTACCTGGACATTGAGGGACTGCGGATCAGGTAAGATCCCAGGCGGGATTGCTGCTTTAGATATTGTGAAGTGGGGGCATCCAGGCACTGGTTAAGGGGTTCAGGAAACTGTCATTCACATCTGGCTTTTTTTTCTAAATCCAACATTTATATACACACACACGTAACAAGGACTAATTGTAGTATAATGTAATATAATAAATAAACTTATGTCAAAAACTAATGTTGTTCTTACTAGGAATTTATTTAATTTATGTATTATTTTAAAGCGGGTTGGGGCGGGTTTGGGGGCGGGACTAGGGGTGTGGAGTTGGGGGCGGGACTAGGGTGGGGTTGGGGGCGGGACTAGGGGTGGGGTTGGGGGCGGGACAAGGTGGCAAGTAGATTTTTTGGTTTGGCGAGTAGATTTTTGGGTGATTTGTTGAACACTGATTATACTAATACACAGTTATGTTACCATACAAACACTCATTACTTTTAGTGATCATTCAAATAAATACTTCAAACAATAGTATGTCCCAATTTTTTTATTACAATTACAAAATATAAATATTTGTCATATTAAAAAAATACAATCCCACCACCCATGACACCCTCAGCGACCATCCACAACAACACTCACCACAACAACACACTTCCATCAACACATTGGAACTGCCTGTCTTGCCCTCTTCCATGCACTGAGCTACAATAGTTTGATTAAACTGTTGGAGTAAGGAGTACATTTGTGTATTAATTACATTACAGTACCATATATGTACTGTATGCATTTACATGTATTGTACTGTTTTTATACTGTATTCTGTTCTATTCCACCTTGTATTGGCCACTAGTGGAATAGTTCCACTCTGTGGGTTACTGGTACCTTAGCTAGAGCAACTGCAATTCCTCCTCTGTAGTTATTTATAACAGATAATACAGACAAAAACCTGCCAAAATAACAAATACATGCAGCTACACTGGCGACACACTTTATTCGAGCTCGGCTAGTCCCACGAATTCGGGTATACCCGGGTGTATTGAGGTTTGTGACTGTTTTCTGCCCGAGTGCATTGAGTTATTTTCCAGGCAGGGATTGAAGCATTTTATTCCCGCTGGCTGCAATACTGCACAGTATATATATATATATATATACTGCATTACAATTCATGAATTTATGCCATCTGGTAGACACGCGAAGCATTGCAGCCTATTAAATCCTAATCATTATCATTTAACAGATCAGCCGCCCATCAGCCAGGCATGAACCCAGGCTGGGAAGGCAAATGCAACGGGGCTTGTCAGAGGTGAGGAGCGGCGCATTCCAGGTATCTGCCAGGTACATACTGGGTATTTGCTCGAATAAAGTGTGTCGCAGCAGTATAGTACTGGTACTACATTGCCAATGAGAATTATTAAAAACACACACCTCAATCTTCCACATGGACTTATTGGACATGTAGCGATATGGCCATACTTTGTGAAACATGCACTGCTCTGAACAATGCCTAAACAATATTGAAAGAAACATAATAGTAATACATTATTTCACCATAACTGAACTGGACAATGGCATTAACAACCCAAGGAGGACAAACATGGAAACCCACGCAGGATTTGTATAGCCATGGTTGTGGTCACCAGGGCAGAGGTGATGCACTGCAAGCATCCCTAAAGCTCTGGGTATAGCTGCTACTGCTACTGCCATACTGTTAATGGGTGTTTGTTTTGGGTGTGTCACTGTAGACAGCGCATGCACTGGTTGCTTGTGTCAATGGATTTAAAAGGACTGATACTCTATATAGATCGATATTATGTATGTATATTATTTGTTATATTGTTGTTTTTTGTTGTTATGGTATATGTGTTAGATTGTATATTGTATATTGTTTCCTCCACAATAAAAACATGTGTAGCCGTGACCCCTGATTCACCCTGAAAGAGCGAGAGGTTGCGCCTGCACAGAGCGAGTTGCTAAAAGCCCGCGAAGGAGGAGAGTGCTAATTGATGGGAGGGAGCAGGCCCTTGTCCCAGCAGCCCAGCAGGGAGGGTCAGGTGAGAGAGTTGAACCAATGGGCTGAGGAGGTGGAGGAGATATAGGGAGGTGGTTGTGCGCACGTGGGAGGAGAGCTGGTTGGAGAGGAGAGGAGACGGAGTGTCTGGTTACGGGAGGTCAAACCGCCCCGGCATAGGCCGTGTGCCCCAGGCCCAGTTAGGCCCTGAGTCACAGTAGAGACAAGCTGAGCTAGGGATCGCCATAGCGAGGTTCCTGTGCCCATAGTATCTTGAGACGTTGAGCAGGACTATATTATTGAGTGGGAGGTCTGGGCTTAGACCCCGCTTTTTGTTGCCGGAGTTCGGGTGGGATTGCCCTGGACTATCGCCAGAGAGAGAGGACGGTTCCAACGTGTGGAGACCCTTTGTGAAGAGCATAGCAGTTCCGGGTACCGGAGTACCCGGCACGTATTTCAGCAAGTGCACCAACGGTACCATTCATTAATTCGGGACACAGTGGCTGCGCAGTCACCCATACACACATATAGTTGCTTATAATTGAACGGAAGGACTAATCCGTTAAAGAGTGGACACGTGTGGGATCACCCGGTGGAGGGTTCGGGGAGTGTTGGCGTCCGCCGAGACGCATGATATTGTGGGTGTCCGCCGTGGCGCAAGGTAGTGTGGTGCCCGCCGTGGTGTGTTATAACGTGTCTCTGACTGGGATGTTATTGTGTGTACCTAAATATAAGTTTTGCCTGCAAGTAAAGGAGGTGTGTTATGGTAATTGGCTGTGTGAGTGTAATTATTGCATTTACGTCCTGCGAAAACCCACTCCCCCGCTGGCGGGAGCTGTCGCAGGTGGAGACGCTGCACCCATTACAGATATTGCACGCACCCCAGGCTCTCCGTGGCAGAGACTCAGGCCCTGCGAGCCTACAGGTACCACAACACCGGGTAGAAGCTTACTAGTGATAGGAAGCAGGGCTACATTTGGAGGCTCTGCTGAGAGCTTAGACCTGGGGTGCCCCTCGAAACTAAATTGTTGTCACCATGGCCCCACCTACCCGTCACGAGATACGCGACTGGACCCGCCAAGTGCGCACGCCTACCCGTCGCGCCGTAGTGCTGGCAAAAGTTCCCATGGCCTTACCTTTAGAGACTTTACAGATGGCCTTGCGACAACTCCTGGGTTTTGCCAAAGCTCGCCTGGTGGATGTACTTGTCGATCACGACTCTAAATGGAACACCTTGATTGTAGACTGCCGGCGCAACCTGGTAGCGCTCGAACCGGCCATTCCTCAATTCCTGGCCCTGCCCGACGCACCGCCTGGCGGTAGTCCTTTTGTCTACCCCCTTCGAGACCCCCTTGTACGTCCGCTGGATGAGGACGACCCAACCCTCCCTTTTGCTCACTATGCCGAGAGCGACGTCGGTGGTTGCCGGTCCGCATCTAGTTATCCGGGGTCAAGTGCCTCCGCTGAGGCCGGAGTGAGTAGTTATATGCTGCAGAATCTAACTGACAAGATAGACCAGTTATCCGGCCCCCCCAGTTTACTGCCACTAGTCGAAGCGCTTACGTTAGCCACCCACGCCCAGTACTACCGGAAGCTAAAAGCCTTCTCGGGGACCCTCCCTGTGCCTACCGGGGAAGATGGGGTGGAAACTTGGAAGGAACACACGCGGGGAGTAATGGAAGAATGGTCGTGCACCGATGTGGTGAAACGGCAGAGACTCATGGAGTGCCTGCGGCCCCCAGCGGCCACTCTGATCAGTATCCACTGCGAGCAATACCCAGATCTAACCTCTTGCTTATGATCGAGTTCCTGGCAGAAGCTTATAGCGCGAAAGAGGATGATGGTGCATTGTGGGCCAAGTACTATGCCATAAATCATAAGGAGGGGGAAGAGCTGTCTGCCTATATACACCACGTGCAAATATCTCTCGGACCGTTGCTGCATCATAAACATGTGCTGCCCGCGCAGATGGATGACTATCTCCGTAAGCAATACCTCCGCGGGTCCAGTCCTACTCACCCAATAGCCAGCATGATTCGTGATCGCCTCACATGGGGACCCCCCCCCCTTCGTTCATTCAACTCCTGCAACAGGTGAAAGAGCACGAGACGCATCTAATGCTGCACTTCCCTCAGAAGCCGAAAAGTAGCGGCAGCACTAAACCCAAAGGAAGTACTGAAAAGAGGGAGGAACCCCCGGAAAAGCCTGGCCCTGAGAAACCGCATTACGCGGGACGGTCGTCACCTCCGCCTGATCGCCGAGCTACCCCCAGAGATATTTCATGCTACAAATGTGGGAAGAGGGGGCATCTATCCTATGATTGTCGCCTGGGCGATCCTCGACGCCGGAGTCCCTCCCCCAAGAAGTTCCCGCCCCCGGCTATGGTCTGCGGGGTGGATGCGACAGATACCGACAAGGCCGGGACCCCTCAGGAGGAGAAGAGCCGACAGACGATGGTTGCCATGTGTGGCCTGTGGCGTTGATCCGAGTACTAGTGGATGGAAACTACTCCTCTGCGCTACTAGACACCGAATCCCAAGTCACCATCATATACAGAGGGTTCTATGATCGTCATTTTCAAAAGCGGCCGCTGCGACCGGCTGAACAAATCAAGGTGCGTGGGCTAAGCAATGACAACTTCCCCATCGATGGTTTAGTGACAGTGGATCTGGAAATACAACAGCTCAACACGGGCAAATCTCACCCCATGAAGGTGGATGCTTTGGTGTGTCCGGAACCCAGAGACACCCCAAGTACCCCATCATACTCGGTACCAATGCTGATATTGTACAAGCAGTCATCCGGGCCTATCTACACGAGACTAAAGAGCTCCCCATGTCAAGCCTGCAGCTGCAATTTGTTCAAGCAGACCCAGCCCCGCCCCCCTCTTCTTCGGAGGACTATGGGCTGTTGTTCTGCGGACAGAGAGGTTTGACACGACTCTTCCCCGGAGAAACGCAAAGAGTTTCCACTTGGTGTGCATATGCGGAGCGCCTAGCTGAAGACCATCAATTATCGCTAGAAAGCACCCCAAAGGAGGATGTACAGCGAGGGTATTGGCTCATACCCGAATTTCGCCATTGGCATGCCGCCATTCCTCGATGGATTACTGTGATGGTACAGAATCTGTCGCCCTTCCCCCTGGCCATCGATGTGGGGCAGTGGATAGGAAGGATCTATCCTGTCAGTTCAGTGGGAGAAGCCATGCAAGTAAACACGACCCGAGTGGAAGAAACAGGTATGGCCCTAGACTTCGATTTTGGCTCGTCCGAGTTGCCAGGAGCCTGGAAGGAACGGTTACAGGTGCAACAGGAACAGAGACGATCCGTATTCTCTACCGGGGATATGGATGTGGGGTGTAGTCGCAACGCCCAGCACACCATTCGGATGACGGATGAGATGCCCTTCCGAGAACGTTCCCGCCGACTCGCTCCCAGGGATGTGGAGGATGTGAGAGCGGTGATCTATGAAATGGAAGCCGCCGGGATTGTCAAAGAATCCCGAAGTCCCTACGCCTCTCCTATAGTAGTCGTAAGAAAGAAAAATGGTACCGTGAGACTGTGTGTGGATTATCGGACGCTGAACAATCGGACAGTGCCGGACCAGTATAACCTTCCCCGCATAGAGGCGATCCTCGATACCTTACACAGGAGCCAGTGGTTCAGCATACTGACCTATGGTCCGGGTATTATCAAGTCCCTATGAGCCCCGCGGATCAAGAAAAGACAGCTTTCGTCTGCCCCCTGGGGTTTTATCAGTTCACCCGCATTCCCCAAGGCATATGCGGGGCACCAGCCACCTTCCAGTGGTTAATGGAGAAGACACTGGGGGACCTCAACCCCCGAGAATGCCTGGTGTACCTAGAAGACATCATAGTCTTTGGGAAAACCCTGGAAGAGCACAAGGCCCGTCTCTTGAAGGTACTGTATCGACTGTTCCAGGAAGGCCTCAAGCTCTCTCTGGACAAATGCCGGTTCTTCCGGACCTCCGTGACGTACGTAGGACACATAGTGTTCGGCGAGGGAATTGCCACTGATCCCGCCAAAATAGAAGCTGTCGTCAACTGGCCCCGCCCGGAGAATGTGGGAGAATTGCGCTCGTTCCTGGGATTTTGCGGCTACTATCGCAGATTTGTGGAGGGGTACTCACGTAGGGCCAAAGCCCTCAACAGCCTGCTCAGAATATACCCGGCAGAGGCGGGCCAGAAGACCAACCCTGCCCGACAGCCCTTCGGGGATAAATGGACCCCCGAGTGCGACCAAGCCTTCCAAGACTTGAAGCAGAGCCTGACGGCGGCCCCAGTCTTGGCCTACGCCAACCCCGACCAGCCCTACATCCTACACGTGGACGCCAGTCTGAGTGGCCTAGGGGCTGTGTTGCATCAAAAATATCCTGAGGGATTGCGACCTGTAGCGTATATCAGCCGTTGTCTCACGGCCAGTGAGCAGAATTATCCGGTACACAAGCTCGAGTTCTTGGCCTGGGCCATTGTGGACAAACTTCGGGACTATCTGTACGGGGTGTCATTCGAGGTACGCACCAACAATAATCCTCTCACCTACATCAGGACCTCCGCCAAACTTGATGCGGCTGGACATCGCTGGTTGGCCGCGCTCTTCAATTACAACTTCACCTTGAAATACAAACCTGGGCCCTTGAACATTGGAGCCGACGCCTTGTCAAAGCGACTGGGTTTGACCCCTACTCCCGACGGAGATCAGTGGGAAGAGATTCCTGGGCCAGGGATAAGAGCGCTCTGTTGCACGGCCGCCATCATCGATGAGCAAGTAGACTTTTTGGAATTGCGGGTAGCCGACTCCCTAGGGTGCATCTCTACCGCTATACCCGAAGCCTATCGTGACCCGAGTGGAATGCGTGTTACTCCCGATCAGATCATCGCCTGGGAGGATATGGTACGGTATCAAGAACAAGATCCGGTTGCCGGGACTATCCGTGATGCCATTCGACAAAATCGACGGGGCCTCCTTCGCCAGACTCCGGGGGATGTCGGAGGTATACTGATGCGGGAGGCGGACAAATTTGAAATTCAAGATAGGCTGTTGTACCGAGTGGTGGAATATCATGACCACCCAGGTCGCCGACAACTAGTGTTAACAAAAACACTGCAGTACTTAGTGTTGAAAGCTCTCCATGATGAACACGGACATCTGGGGGTAGATAAGACTTTTGGACTAGTAAGAGATAGATTTTTCTGGCCAAAAATGAGAGAATCCATGGAGCATCACTGTCGTAGGTGTGTGCGGTGTATCCGACGCAAGACTCTGCCTACTAGAGCTGCCCCCATGGGCCACCTAAGAAGTGCGGGACCTATGGATTTAGTTTGTATGGACTTCTTGTGCATCGAGCCCGACACCCATGGCATAGGGAACGTGCTAGTCATCACTGATCATTACAACCGCTACGCCCAGGCCTTCCAGACCAAAGATCAAAAAGCCATTACGGTGGCTAAGGTACTCTGGGAGAAGTATTTTATGCATTATGGACTTAACCAACGCCTTCACTCCGACCAAGGGCGGGACTTCGAAAGTAAGCTAATAAAAGAATTGCTGAACCTTCTACACATTAAATAGTCCCGTACTACCCCTTACTACCCAGAAGGGGACGCTTTACCCGAACGTTTCAATCGCACTCTGCTGGACATGCTGGGCACGTTAAACGGTGTGGAAAAAACTAAGTGGAGTCGTCATGTGGAGACTCTCGTCCATGCTTACAACTGCACCCAACACGAATCTACCGGGTTCTCGCCTTACTTCCTCATGTTCGGCCGTGAAGCCCGATTACCAGTGGACATACAGTTGAGTGTCTCCACCGATGGGGTGCACAATACTACCCATTTTTGCTATGTACAAAGATTACAAGAGAACATACAGAAGGCCTATGGGCAAGCCGAGAAATCCGCTGAGAAACTGAATGCCGGGAACAAAAGGCGATATGATCTCAAAGTGAAACATAGAGACATTAAACCTGGTGATGCTGTACTTCTCCGCAACCTGGGCGTACCGGGAAAACATAAGTTGGCTGACCGATGGCGAGAGGGGGTGTACGAGGTGATTTCTCAATTGCCTGGCCTTGCAGTCAATCGTATCAAAGACTCGGAGGGCCGGGTAAAGACGTGGCATCGTAATCATCTACTGCCTATTCCGCAAATAGAGGATGGAGAGTTGGAGTGGCCGGCATCCCCACTTAATGAAGAAATATTCCCAGAGGCTGAAGTAGAAAGCGACAAAAGTCTGGACGATCCTATGGAGGGAACCTCTCAAAGGGGCCTTCCGGCCGCGGGGGCATCTCCCGAAGGAGCTACGGGTAAAGAGCCCCTTGGTCCAACGATAGAGCCTCTGACTCCAGTGAGCCCGCCGCTAGACCCGCAGAGCCCGTGCTTTGTGCCACAAAGAGACTTTGCAGACGTATCAGACTTTGCAGATGTATCAAGCCCCTCAAGGGCAGAGTTGGAACTGCCAAATGGGAATTGCTACTCTCCAGAAGAGGTAGCTGAAGAGCAAATTCGCAGAAGCCAAAGAGCTAGTCAACCTCCAATGAGGATGGCTTATGATCAATTTGGGGCACCCCATTATGAGGCTCAGCAGTGGGCTCGCAACCGGGTTCAATCTGTTATTATCATGTTCAGTGAGATGTATAAGTTGATATAGAGACCGATGTATGAGTTTTTCTCATTATATAAAACTGGTTGTACTGTTATCGTTGTCCAAGCGGGGACGCTGGAATCCACAGGGGGGAGGATTTAGTCGTGACCCCTGATTCACCCTGAAAGAGCGGGAGGTTGCGCCTGCACAGAGCGAGTTGCTAAAAGCCCGCGAAGGAGGAGAGTGCTAATTGGTGGGAGGGAGCAGACACTTGTCCCAGCAGCCCTGCCTCAGGTGAGAGAGTTGAACCAATGGGCTGAGGAGGTGGAGGAGATATAGGGAGGTGGTTGTGCGCACGTGGGAGGAGAGCTGGTTGGAGAGGAGAGGAGACGGAGTGTCTGGTTAGGGGAGGTCAAGCCGCCCTGGCGTAGGCCGTGTGCCCCAGGCCCAGTTAGGCCCTGAGTCAGAGTAGAGACAAGCTGAGCTAGGGATCGCCATAGCGAGGTTCCTGTGCCCGTAGTATCTTGAGACGTTGAGCAGGACTATATTATTGAGTGGTAAGTCTGGGCTCAGACCCCGCATGTTGTTGCCGGAGTTCGGGTGGGATCGCCCCGGACTATCGCCAGAGAGAGAGGACGGTTCCGACGTGTAGCGACCCTTTGTGAAGAGCGTAGCAGTTCCGGGTACCGGAGTACCCGGCAGGTATTTCAGCAAGTGCACCAATGGTACCATTCATTAATTCGGGACACAGTGGCTGCGCAGTCACCCATACACACATATAGTTGCTTATAGTTGAACGGAAGAACTAATCCGTTAAAGAGTGGACCCGGGGTGGGATCACCCGGTGGAGGGTTCGGGGAGTGTTGGCGTCTGCCGAGACGCATGATATTGTGGGCGTCCGCCGTGGCGCAAGGTAGTGTGGTGCCCGCCGTGGCGTGTTATAACGTGTCTCTGACTGGGATGTTATTGTGTGTACCTAAATATAAGTTTTGCCTGCAAGTAAAGGAGGTTGGTTATGGTAATTGGCTGTGTAAGTGTAATTATTGCATATACGTCCTGCGAAGACCCACTCCCCAGCTGGCGGGAGCTGTCGCAAGTGGAGGCGCTGCACCCGTTATAGATATTGCGCGCACCCCAGGCGCTCCGTGGCAGAGACTCAGGCCCTGCGAGCCTACAGGTACCACAGCACCGAGTAGCAGCTTACTAGCGATAGGAAGCAGGGCTACATGTTTTATATTTCTTATTCAAAAATTATTTCAAAATTAATTTTCAAAATGTTTGTGCTTACATAACAGAAATATAATGTATTTTGAATCTTAACAATTACCCAACAATTACCCACCACTGAAATTAGTTAAAGTATATAAAAAAAACACCTGTATTGCTACATCTGTAATTCATTGTATTTCTGCCCTGTGGAAGAATAGACACTCCATTGGAAATTAGACTATAAGGTACTGTAACTGACATCTGGAATCTATTGTGCAAAAAGTGTAGGAGAATTCACAACATTACATTACCTCCATAAAGATCACGGACATTCATATAGTATCAGATGCTGTTTGAACCAGAGCAAGATAGTCATAAGTTGCATAAGAGTACATAGGTGATAGTGATATCAATCCAATAATAAATCTCAATACGTATACACAGCACACATTAATAGTCAATTCTCAATGTTAGCCCAATAATACAGTCCAATAGATCAATTAATAAGACAATGATGATGGTAGAAAGATACTCACTGAATGTGACCATCAGTATAGGCTCCATGTCGCGTGCCTCTCCTGCAGCAGTGTAAGACACAAGAGGTTCCTAGTTGATTCAGCTGGATGCAAGGAACCAGAAGAGCAAAGCAGCAAAAATGGGGACCAAACGATTAAGTGCTGTTAAAACAAGGTGATTTTAATCCATGAGGGAAGTACACAGGAACATACAGGTGGGCCTTAGAGGATCACTTGGCCCACCTGTATGTTCCTATGTACTTCCCTCATGGATTAAAATCACCTTGTTTAAACGGCACTTAGGGCTCTATGCAGTAAGCGCCGAAAAAGTGCAATGGCCAAGCTTACCGATTTGGCATGATGTTGGCGATTTTTCCTCTCCGTATGCAGTAAGTGCCGAATTCCTTCAGAATCAAGACGAAAACATTTCCGCCTACTCTCACGATGATTTGCCGATCACACACAGGTGTATCGGCGTGCATGGCGGGGTGCTGTTAGGTTCGCCAATGAAACTTCTTGCTGAATCAGGCGAAGCAAGCATGTATTGGATAGCGCGGCCTATTTAAAGGCAACGTGTACTGTTAATCATTCTCTGTGTTGTTGGGAGTGAGAGAGAGAGAGACGCACAGAGCTGGGCGATTTAATATTTGCATATTGACTGAGAGAGTTGTTGTGTATTGTGAGAGCTTTGTCCTTTGTTGTTTTGTTTACATCTTTGTCGTGTTTTGTATGTGTAAGTGTTTAGTGTGATTGGCTTTACATTTGTTTTCTGTTCTTTGTGAGTGCTACAGGTATGGACGCAAAACGTGGGAAGAGTGATGCTGGTGTGAGTGGTACTGCTAGACGTGTGAGTACGCGTATGAGTGAACGTAGGATTCAAGCGAGTGCTGTTGCTGGGAGTGCGAGTACTGTTGCTGGGAGTGCGAGTGCTGTTGCTGGGAGTGCGAGTGCTGTTGATGTGAGTGTGAGTGCTGCTGGTGGCTCAGTTGCTGATGGGGTGTCTGGTGGTGGCGTGCTTGCTGGTGGGCCGCTTTTGGAGTCTCTTCCATTGGAAGAAGGAGAGTCCAGTCAGCACCAGCCAAGCTCTGAGCCTAAACCTGCTCGGAAGAAACGTGTGGAGCAGCCACGTAATCTTCGCTTCAATGACAACGAAAACACAGCTCTTGTCACTGGGATTTTGAAGCACTATGACAGTCTGTTTGGCCATTTAGTAGGTAAGTTTACCTTTGCATTCATTCTTCAAATACATGTCATCCTAGGTCATGTGAGGTGTTAATATGCAAATATGGGTCCATAATATCTATCAATGTAAATTATTTTGTAAACACATATTTGTATCATGCGTTACAACGACAAGAACACTCAGTCGTTCAATTTGCGCAAACTTCATACAATATTAATGCAAGCTTCCTTACATGTCTATGTTTACTAGTGAATGCTCATGTGCTTCACATATTACACCTAAACCAACATGTTTGGTATCTCTTGGAACAGCTAGCAGTGTAGGAAATTGTTCGTTTTATTATTATGAATTAACGTCATATATTTTGTATGTATTTCAAAGGCGGACAAGTTCAGCAAGCAAAAAAGAAAAGTGGAATGAAATAATAATTGGTGTGAATGCGTGTGGGAATCGTGTCAGGGACAAGAATAATTGTCGCAAGAGATTTAACGATATTAGGGCAAAATTAAAAAGGAAAATACAAGAACAACGCTTGCATGCTTCTGGCACTGGAGGTGGGCCGCCAGCACAACGTCTCATCTTAACTCCATTGGAGGAGCAGCTTCGGGAAAAATTACTTCCCGTCGTCGTGGAGGGTTTGGCCGGTGACAGAGACATCGGAATTTATTCCTCTGAATTTCCACCAGGTGAGAAATGTTACTGTACTAGGCGTGTCGTTGGTTACAGTTATTTTAGAAATGTCCGCTGCTATTTATACTTTCTTCCCAATATAAGCATACCTACATCTATATATGTATATATGTCTCTCTATATATATATATCTATCAATATATATTTATATTTTGTTGTCCTACTAAAAGCAGTAAATAATATATCACGTGGCACTGCGTGCTCATTTGCATGTCATCTCCCACAATCCTTTACTGCAGTGGAAGCAATTTATGCTGCCCGAAGATGGGGAACAACAGGGTAGCACACATGTCTAAGACATGCTAATGAGCAAACATTACTATGTACTGTTGCAGTACATACATATATATAATAGTAATTTATATTTAATGTATTTTACATGTAGAAACACGACATTACTGCCTCTTCAAATCATGCATCGAAGATATTGCATGCAACGGCCAACAAACATCACTTGCACTAACACATTTGCTTTTGTTTATAAAAAGGTCCTTTTTTGCTTCATGTCATATACAGAGAGCATAATGAGGCACACGTTGCATATGTTATGTAATTGTGTTCATAGGTAACACACTTCAGACTACTATTTAGCTCATCTACCATTGTGTTAAAGCAGCTGCAATTAATATGTCATCACAGCATACACGTGAACTTAGGGGGTGGGGTTGTGCACAGAGCCAAATAACAGGGTCATGTTACGGTCAACTTTGTTGACACAATTTTCTGCTGCTTGAATTAATTGAAAGGTCAGGGTGATTTTAGTTTGTGGGGGAGGGACTACAGTTCTTAAAACCTGACAAGCTAAACAGAAGTTAATCACAGTCATTTGAAATGGTAACTCTATGTACAAATTCACCCACCAAACCATTATGTATCAAACCGTACGTTACACATTCGTTCACTCAGATCTATTGTTCAACTTATATCAACACCACATTATGACACCAGTAGCATCTGTGAGCGACACACTGCATGTGTTGTGTTGTTGAGTGGCAGCCACATTCAGCCCTGCAACAGCTTCTATTAATGTAGCACATATATCCTGTAACAAAAACAATAAGTTTTCCAATATTACCTACTTAATGTTAAGCATTGTCAACGTTGATCTCATGATAGTGATGTACATTATTATTGTGATATTACTGCACAACATATGCATTGTTTGTCCAATATTAATAATATGTTGCAAACGCATTACTGCATAAACATTGTATGTTGTATGTTAGTGAACAGAAAAGTCCAAAGTACACTGGCATGTACATTGTTATTAAAACGAATAATGTTCAGTTTGCCACACACATATTTTCAGTTCATGAAGTGATGCTGTTAGTTAGCCATAAATACTCAAGATACAATAACTCAATGTTCATTATATACACATGTTAATTAACAACTGATGTTATTGTTCTATATAGGTGCTCCTGGATGGCATGTGTCACCTGAGACTGAACAAGTGTCTTCACCGGGGTCATGCAGCTCATCGCACCTGGAAGAAGAGTGTATGAGGTGCAGGCCATATAATATGTTCATTTCTATATGTTATGTTGTCATGTTAATTAATTGTTTTTGACATGTTATTTAAATTGGATCACTTAGTGTCACTGAAAATGAAGTTTTTTAAGAGAACATGTATTGTGTTTGTGATGTTAAGTATCATGTAGGAGTTGTGAGGTTTGAACAACCTTTCATTCATTCTTATTTCACACTGAGTCGAAACATAATTCTTAAGTCAAGGTACATTTTAATGTGACGTCATAAAACGTATGGAAACATGTTAGGTGTTAGTTGTTATCACAGTGTATAATTACATAGTTAAACAGCAGACATTAGCATGCCATTTCATCATGTGTTCATTTATTTTTAGAACATGATGATGCCAAAGACACAGAAATGCAATCAAGTGAGCATGAAGA
This sequence comes from Ascaphus truei, assembly GCF_040206685.1. Lineage (NCBI taxonomy): Eukaryota > Metazoa > Chordata > Amphibia > Anura > Ascaphidae > Ascaphus > Ascaphus truei. Next base: position 305,001,409 of record NC_134486.1, on the reverse strand, counting down.
GGTTCCCATTCAAAGAGTAACACTAACACAGGCAATTCCTCCAGCAAGTAACACATACGCAGCAATAGCAGCTTCTGAAGAAAAATTTGTTGAAGCAGAAAATTGTCGCCATTCAGATATTATGTCAGTGCACGAAACGATGATATCACTGCAGAAAGAAACGATATCACAATTGTCACATCTCCACAGAGTCTTCATTGAAGTTCCTAAACAGATACAAAAATTAAACACGTCATTAAAAGCAGTAGTTGTTCAGCTAACCCAAGCTAATCACTTGAGAATGACTACAACAGCACATCATTTCATCTTTAACCCATCAGAGGATGGATCTTTACATGCTGCTATTTTTTCACCCCATGCATCTGAACTTCATTCCCCAGGTCGGGATGTTACCGGTACAGTAGCTTAAAGTTCTGTGCATGTTCCTCTCAACATCCAACCGCTGCCATCTGTAGAAAATCTGGAGCTGACACCTACAAAGGAGGCACCAAAAAGAAAAATGCACAAGCAGTTACTACTGACCAGTTTTTGGAAAGAAACTAAAAAACACAAACATGAAATGGAGCAAGCATCAGTTGTGCAGTGTGTACCAACTTGTTCACAACTGCCACTGCCCACAAGCTCTGCCCGTGAAGTGTCACTGCCCACAAGCCCTGCCCGTGAAGTGTCACTGCCCACAAGCCCTGCCCGTGAAGTGCCACAGGCCACAAGCCCTGCCCGTGAAGTGCCACAGGCCAGTCAAACTGGCTCTGTTTTGCTTAAAGTTGTTGCCAAACAAAAAAAAAAAACCCAACCGACAACAAGCAGGCCTGTGACTCGGTCTCAAAAGGAACAAAAGAATAAATTTTCTAATTAAGTAAATCTGTATTTGGCCTTGTGTTGTTGACTTGAGATTATCTAATGAATATTGTATGTATGATCAAGACCTGTTGTTTCCAAACATTCAAGTATGTCCTTGTACACGTGAAGGTTTGGAAATGTTCACATTCCGAATGAATGCATAATGTAATTAATATTTATGTATTAATCATCTGTTCAGTAATGGTCCAACATTACACAGTTGCAATGTTTAGAGAAGCTGACATTCACTTAGCTGCAAAATATTGTATTTGGGTGTGTTTGGTAGGTAATTTAGGTAGTCATTGCATGTTAATATTATTCACATGCAAGTTAAAAAAATATATGTTTAACTGCTAACATCTTACATTTCAGTTTTGTGCAGGATTAACTGTAAAATATTACTTACCTTCACCTTCCTTGAAGCTTCTTAATGTTGGCCTTTGTGAAAACACAGTATTGAAAGAAAACAGGCCTTATGTTAGTGAAATATACATGATCTCACCCTTTAACAATATGGGCCTAATATTATGAAGCACATAATTCACTCACCTTGATCACCATTTAAATAGGTTTCATACAAGGCCTACTTACTGCCATCAATATGTTCAGTGTAGAACTTGATTAAATAGATATATTATATGTTGTAACACTACAGGCCTTGTAAACTCACAAAAGGCCTTGTTTGATGTTAACTCCAAATTGGACACAGCTGACTCTAATAGGCCCTCAAACATACTTACCCTGTAATGTTTAAACCTTTAAATAAGTCTGAACAATATAATAATCCCTGTTTACATATAAGGCCTTAATTACCGTAACATACACATATATATATATATTTCATTGTTGGTTTTAGAGACATATATATATATATTTTTTTTTAAATATACATATGTATATGTGTTTATGATATATATATATATATATATATATATATATATATATATATATATATATATATATATATATATATAGATATATATAGATATACACACATAGTCAAACTGTGTGAGACAGACAGAGAGTTAACCAGACAGAAAGATACACACAGTGAAATTTAGAAAAAAACACAGAGAAAAACATTAGCAGGTGTGTGTGTATATCTCATTATATGTCAGCGTAGTAAGTATTTTCATAATGCCAACACTGTAGAATTTCTAACCCACATTGTTTTTTAATTAAAATCCTACACTTGTATTGAGAATGTAGATTAAGTAAAAAACAATGATACTTTCACAGTGAAATGGCAATCTTAACCCAAAAATGTGTGCCAATTATTTCTACACATTCGAATTGGTGGTTTTAAAAAGGAGTGAAACATGGAACTTGAATAATGACCTTGAAAAACCCCACAAAAGATAACATTTAAATAGTTTCACATTCAGAAGAAAAAACCTACAACTCAAGTTTCACAAATTGAGACGCAGCAATGGCAGAGCATACAACATTGAACAGCCATCCGCACAAATCTTATAAAATAATGATTGCAGAGGCCATCCTATCAACTGAACAAAACAAAGCCAACGTGGGGCAGATCTATGACTTGATCAGAAGTAAATATCCATTTTACCAAGACCCGTGCCGCGCTGGAAATTTTAAATCATCTGTACGATTCACTTTATCAACAAATGATTGTTTTGAACGTGTCCATGATAACCTACATGAAAGGTATGGATTTTGGCAGATTGCACCACAATTTAAAATTACCATGGAACATGGCACATATCTTCTGATAAATAGCATATTTATTCCTAATACCAATAGCAATGGATCCGCTACTACTGTTCCGTCTCAATCGATACCTGCTGCAATATCTGCACCCTCCATTCCTGAAGCACAGATGCAAGATGAACATAACTACTATGATCTTTTACCAAACCTTTTTGGTCAAAACACATTAGAATGGCAAAACCAAGAACTGTACGTACCTCCGGACGTATTGTTTGAAGAAGGCAGTGCCATTCCTATGAGCGCCTCATGTAGATGTGTGTCCTACAGGATTCAACGGTTGCCTCAACCATGGATGAAAATGCATTGTCTTTCTGGAGCGACCAGTTGCAGCCAAACGAAGTGTTACTTCTACAAGAATAGTAAATATAATAATCGTTATGCGTTGACTCACCGTTAAAAGTTAAAACTTTTTTCTATTCACCATTTTTACGCTAAATGCGTGGATAGAGCGTAACATTGCAGACAGCATAACATGTAGCGTTCACAAACACAATGTTTCCTATTACAATATACTACAAGCAGAAACATTAGTACACATTGATAACGGAATAAATATACCTAGTTTCCTATCTCTTAAAACATATCATTGCAACATGTTACCATAACTGTAACACACACCTCTTTGTTTTTCATGCAACATCTAAAAAAAAGAGGGTCGGCCACATATGACGTGGGACCCTTGTCATGTGCCAAGGCGTCCTTAAAAAGGATTACGGATGTAAGCTCCGCCCCCAACCGACGTGCGCACGTCAAAGCCTATTGGCTGTGTCCATTTGTTATTGTTACGGTTACTGCACTGTGTCATGCGCACGCGTCTGTGTTTGTGTGCGTGCACAGTGCGGTAGGCCAATGTTAATTCAGTGGGAGGAGTGTTTGCATGCACTCACGCTGCCTTAACATGACGTCACACGTATTGTATTCGCTCATTGGGTGATCGGCCGTTGTTTCCGTCTACACACGTCCGTTTAAAAAGATTATAGAAGTACGTGTTTAGAACGAATGTAGTTTCGCGTTCATTGGATTTGAAAGAAAAATTATATGCTTAATGCTAGTAACAACATGTATTGAACGCACAGCGTACACATTGTTTAGCGCATGCGCTAACACTTAGTCGACCCAATCGTGAAGTGCGTGCGCAAATTAAGATGTGCGCGCACATTATTATGTAAACTGGCAACGGAAAAATCATAACCATAGTTATGCCTGCTACGCAATTAACAAAAGGATACATAATGATGTTTACTTATACCTTGCACTTCTAACATATAAGTGAATAACGCGTGGATATACACAATCATATAGAGCTGTGTAACGCGTTGTCACGGCTACACATATATAAAGGTGCCATCTGTGACCATCATCTGTTTGCTGTATTTCAGAGATGTCGGGGAAGAATCAATGGGATCAATGTATGATTTCAGAAGAGTCAAACCTTATACACTGGTGACACGTTTATTTCGAGTAGGGCTAGTACCGCAAGCCGGGACATGTCCCGGCTTGCTAGCCCCACTCCCTCGGCGTGCCGCGCGTCACCGATGCGCGGTCACGCGTCATCGGGAGCCTGCACCCCCTGCAAGCACGTCCAGGGCTCCCCGAGGGAGCCCTGGTGTCCCGCGATGTGGGGGATGGCGGCAGGGGGTTCCGGGGGACCCGGCGGACCCGGCGAGCGGAGGAAGAAAGCCCCGATCGGAGGGCGCTCCTCCGCGGCTTTGGCGCGCGCCGGGCACCCTCCGGCACGCGCCAGGTTACTGCTGCGGCCGAGACCGGGCAAATGCTCGAATAAACTCGGCCGCAGCAGTATGAGATGATTGTGAGGAGGAGCGACCGACTAATATACTACATATGCAACAATTTTTATAATGCTTGCAGCGCATATTAACAAACAATACAAAATGTGATCCGGTTATGCCTATATTTCATAACCACTTAATTAACATAATGATGTTGCTAAACAGTGCAGTTAGTAAATTTAATGTGTGTTCTTTATTTTGTACTAACATTATATGCCATGCCCTGTTTAATATATAACAACCATTGCCACTCTGCAAACACATTTGTGTAGTATATTGTATAATGGAACGTATGACTGTAGAAAGTATGTAAAGGAGACTTAAAACCAAGTAGCCATTTCATGTAAAAATTCTCATGTTAAATGGGGATGTTGTTAAAATTGTTTTGGAGTGTGGCAAATAATTTTAATGCCAAGATGTAGTGCTCAACTATAATGCATGATGTTATGAATATTAGGTACAGATCATGTAAACATGTAAGTTTCTGTGTATATTAAATTTACCAAACTAACTATATTTTACTGTGTTTAGTAAACATTCAACACATACATAGTAAAGTGAGTATGATGATATAAGCTAACATAAGAAACCTGATGTTATCATTTGACGGTGTTATACATGCATCATACACAAATTGATACAGACACAAACAGTTGTCTTGAAAAAACTCCAATATTTGGTTTTACTACCATGCAGTTCGAACAGGATTGGACAGACACTTTAAATCAATGTTCAAACAAACTGATGGAATTAATAATACAGCAGAAAACCAAACAGAAGGAGCAACTAATGCTTGAAATAAACCTTCTTAGAGATAATTTGAAACCATTCACCAAAATGGACCAATTTATTAATAATGATAAAACACTGCTGGCTAACATTGAGAGTATAGAGGACTCAATATGTGAGAAAAAACATAGCAAATTTGAACGTGACCGTGCAGACTACGTCAAAGGCGAGGTGTATTGCTGGCAGAAACCCCAGAATAGAAAAAATATGGGACCAAGTGTACAAAGAGGCCCTAAAAACCAACAGAAAGGGTGGTCTAAAAATAATTCAAATAAATCCATCCTAAAAGGGGGATCTACTGATATGGCAGGTGCAGAGTCAGATTACTCAGAAGGTGATTTCAGATCCCACTCAGTATCCTTTGAAGGTTCCACTGAAAGTATACGGGACAATCAGTGGAGGTCAAGGAGTGACAGCAGATCCTCCATTATAACCTCTGGAGCTAGATCTAAGACACAGGAACAGGCACCCTCCTCCTCTTCTTCTTTTTTATCGACAGGAACAAGAACACGCCACGAACCAGACGATCGCAGCGGAAACGCAGACACACGCGTGCGAACGAAGAGAAAGAAATGCATGTAGAGGACACTGTTAATAATGTGATTAATCTCTCTGGAATAGATTTGTCATATTCTCAGCTGACATTACTTAACAAAGGATTGGGCTTTGCCCCAGTCCAGGATTTCCATCTATTCCAGACGGTCATTGATCTACAACGTTTCACACGTAAACTATCACTTAAAAAGTTTTTTTTCCTCCAGAAGCCAATTCCACACTGTTAATGTGCCTGAAATAGATATCCCTGACACATGTGATATTGATTTATCCAATACTGTTTCTAATGTAGATAATGAGGTTATGTCTAATATTTCACTTCATACTTTCCAGGAAACCTGTGTATTGTCAGATTTGGATTCATTACTTGAACTGCAGGGTTAAGAAATTAATGCCTTCTCCCAACCTTTCTTCGGTACCCAATCATCTGGTTTAAAAAGGAAGTCCATCTTTTGCCCAAATAATAGCAGGGGACCGTTCATCACGGCATTCGAAAGGTTGGTAGAAAGGGACTTGCAAATACTAGCAAAAGGCTTTTCATGTTCATCTGTGCATGCCAATAATCTGACATACACAGAGGTCCAGGAGCTTGATGTCCTGAAAAGTAACAAGGACATTATGTTTAGGAATGCTGACAAAGGGGGGGCCCTTGTTGTTTTATCAACTACACAATATAGACAGGAAGCACTGAGACAGTTGGGGAACCCACAACATTACAGATAATTGAAAAAAGATCCTACAGCTGAATTTATTTTGCAGTATAAGGAACTCATTGAATTTGGTAAAATTCTATGTACACTCAACAAACAGGAAATTGATTTTCTAAGTAACCCACATCCCGTGATTCCGGTGTTCCACCATCTCCCAAAGATCCATAAGTCACTGGTCAACCCGCCTGGTCGTCCTATAGTGGCAGGAATTGGATCTTTGGGAGATGGTTTATCACGCTTTGTTGATTCATATTTACAACCCCTTGTTTGCTCATTGCCATCTTTTATAAAGGATTCTTCGGATCTCATGGTCGATGTACAGGACCTGGTCTGGAAGAAAGAATACAGATGGGTCACACTTGATGTGATTTCTCTTTATTCAATTATACATCACGATCACGGGTTGACAGCAATTGCACATTTTTTACAATTATCACAATTATCCACGTCACTTTGCACTTTTCTTTTAGAATCTATAAAAAATTTATTAACTCACAATTATTTTATGTTTGATTCACAATTTTATTTACAGTTGTTAGGCACTGCAATGGGCACGAGTTTTGCACCATCATATGCAAACTTATTTATGGATTTATGGGAAGCACAATATATTTATCACAGCAACAATATTTATCGTTCACAAATAATTTATTTCAAAAGATTCATCGACGATCTCATCATAGTATGGGACGGCGATGAATCATCACTTCTTACATTTATCAATCTCCTTAATTCTAATGACAGAAATATTAAATTTACTTATGAGCATAATATTAATTGTATAAATTATCTAGACATGCTTCTGTACATCGACCATGATCAAAAAATCCAAACTGATATATTCCGTAAACCCAATTCTAGGAATACATTACTGTCAGCAAAAAGTTGCCACCCCCAATCATTACTCAAAGGCATCCCTAAAGCTCAATTTATACGGTTAAGACGTATATGTTCAAATGATGAGAATTTTTATTCACAATCAGAAGCATTGTTTCAAAGATTTCAGGCCAGAGGCTATAACAGTAAGGATATCCAAACGGCATTTGAACATGCAAGATCTTTGGATCGTTCCGTACTCCTGGAAAAATATAAGAAAAAGAAACGTTTTATGGATCAAACAAAACCTGTTCCTGAGCTAAGTGAATTGAGTCCATTTTTTGTTACCACATATAATCGACAATCCAAACAAATATGTGATATCATCATACATAAACATTGGCATACTCTGTCACTTGACAGGGATATTGTAGAATATATAAGAAATGGGCCAAGATTCACATTTAGGAAGGCTAAAACTTTAGCATCACACCTGGCACCTAGCCTTTTTCAGTCAAACTCTAATAAAATAAAAGGGATCCCTAAGGGCTTTTTTGCATGTGGAAATTGTTCTATGTGTAGGTATGCCCACAGTACCAAATATGTAAAATCAGAATCTAACACAAAAAAACATTTAAATAAGGAGTTTCTAAATTGCAATACGTCCTTTACTATATATCTTTTAAGATGTGGCTGTAATAAAATGTATGTAGGACGCACAATTAGACCTGTCAAAACTCGCATAGCAGAGCATGTAAGACTTATCAAAAGGAATGACACTACCCACCCTGTCCCTAGACACTTCTCTAGATGCCCCAAAGGAGGTATAAATAATTTCTCCTATACTGCCATTGAGCATATACCTTGTCATGCTAGAGGAGGACACAGGGAAGGTGTATTGAATAAACAAGAAATGTATTGGGTGTACACCCTGAACACACATCATCCGGCCGGAATCAACCAAGACTGGGAGCTCAAGCACTTCTTGGTGGGGTGATAGCCCAGTATGATAGGTGTTCAGGGTGTGCTTACTGTCCAAATTATGTCTATTTGGGTATCATTACCCATTATAAAAAAATCATTAATATAATGTTAATTCAAAATATCCACACTGTGTATTATAACATTTATTAAGTTTTGAGAATTAATTCTATGTTACATTATTCATTTATTTCTATGATTATGTAAGCTATAATTCCTATCCACTTTCTTTCAGATTGAATTAATTGATTAATTATTATACAATTTATTAATGTTTTATTTATACCAGTATTTGAACATAATGCTTTGTATGATTTTGATTTTAATTTTATACAGCATTAGGCTGTCATTTTAATATTGTAAACAATGTATGCAATATTTGCATGTCTGTATGTCCCTTCATGTAGTGAGTGATGTGATATAAACAGTCCTATAGTATAGCGAATCACCTAATTGATTTCAGCAGTGATAATTTATCTGACCTTAGGAATGATTGGCTGTTGATCTAGCTCTCTCCCTATATGAACTGGGACATTGTGCATGAACAGCACTCTTTGAAAAAGTCCTGGCTTGGACGAAACGCGTAAGAGTGTTCATGCTGTTGTACATTGCTGGTTACTAATAAACTTTTTTATATTCATACAACTGGCTGAGTGAAGGTGCTGTGAACCTCGGAAGCAATCTCCATTTTTTTTTCGTCTTGAAAAGTGTGCCTATGCAAATGTGCACGTGATTGACGTTCATATGTTGAGAATACTTGTAAATGATCATCATAATAATGATGAACTGATGTGAATGACATTACAACTATATTAACAACATTGTCATTGGGTGAAATTAATTATGGAAAATTACTAATAAATGTGTGAAATATTTTGGTTTGTGTTAACAGTTTGACACTTGTTACATGTAGGTCACATCAACACACGTGTGACTTATACATACACATGTGACAATGTAAAACTAATCTTTACAATTAATTGATACCATTACTAATCACATACATTGCAACATATAAGATGTACAAAGCATTGGTGTGATTACAGGCATTCATGCATGGGGTGTTATGATCACTCATGTGCATCCGTGATTTATCACCTCCCCTAAGGAAAAAACTAGCAGCATTTATCCCCTTCTCTCCACCCACCCCTATATTAGATTAATGGAATTTTTAAGGGAACATACATTAAATGTGATGTCATGTCACTAATCATTTTCAAATACAATGCACATGAAACCTCTATAGTAGCTAAACGCATGTACATGACACAGAAACGAGATGTATGTAAGATTTGAAGTTGACAACTATGTTGGGTTTATACATCCTATAATTATACGTATATAGAGGTAGGCACATCTTATGACAGATGTCAGTTCATATACATACCATGATCAGTCATAGAGGAGATATACCTATAAAAAAATGGAACAATATATAAATTGAAAACATTGACATGACAACTTCATTAACGTAAGCAACACACCAAAGTGTCTATTTGGTGTTACATATGCAACACCATGTATATTTTGTCACATAAAATATGAAAAGCAGCCTGGTGTACACATCATATTGATGCGCATGTAACAGTGTAACAATAACATTGTATGTAACCATACTGCAAGAATGAATGACTATGGCCATACTATGTGTATTGTGTTTGCATAATCAACAACACAATGTTACGAAATTACTCATTTGTAACACCTGTTGTATTCACATACACACAACTAATTTACATTCCAAGAAGGATTATATAACCTGTGCAAGAATAACATACCGGTGCCACGTGCCTTTGTCCACACAGCAGAGAAGAGAAAGGTGTGTGACCCATATTCATCTGTGTTATAACATAAGGTTATTATAAAAAATGTAGTGTTAATATAACATAATTAATATATAAAAGTAGTACTAGGAACATATATGTATTTACTTACATGAAAAAAAAGTATTTATGACATTCTGGCGTGTCTCGGCACCACTGGCTGTTTGTTCATTTTCAGCTGGTACATTGGGGGGATGCTCCTCTACCAAAGCCTGACCTATGTCTGCTTGTACATTATGTCTGAGGGCCACATTGTGCAAAATGCAACAGGCAATGATAATATCAGACACTTTTTGTGGCGTATATTGAAGAGCCCCACCAGTTCTGTCGAGACACCTAAATCTTGTTTTCAGAAGGCCAAATGTCCTCTCTATAACGGATCGCGTAGATATATGGGCAGCATTGTACCTTTCCTCTGCTTCAGTTTGAGGGTTTAGCACCGGGGTCAAGAGCCACGGCCTAATTCCGTATCCTGAGTCACCTAGAATCAATGGAGCACACATAAGGTAACATTAGTGATAACATTCTAAAATAAAATCATTTCTAAACAAAAATGAGGTTTGTGTTACAACATCCAAATATGTACTCACCCAGCAGCCAACCATGTCCAAAATGGCCTTCTTCGAAACCATGGAAGACTGAAGAGTTCCTCAGGATAGAGGAATCGTGACTGGAACCAGGGAATTTGGCTACCACATGCATTATCTTCATCGTGGCATCGCATATCACCTGTACATTCAGGGAATGGTAGTGCTTACGGTTGCGGTAAGCATGCTCACTCTGACTAGGCGGAATCAAAGCAACATGGGTGCAATCGATTGCACCCAGCACATGGTATCCCTGCTATGGTATAAAAGCCATTCCTGACTTCCAGCCACTCTGTCTGCTCTTTAGGAAAATGAATATAATTCCTAGCGCGTCTATTGAGTGCATAGAGAAACTGGGTAAAGGCCCGCGAGAATGTAGATTGCGAGACCCCACCCACTATTCCCACAGTTGTCTGGAATGACGCGGAAGCAAGATAATGTAATGAGCACAGCATTTTAACAAGTCCAGGGACTGCAAGACCTCTGGCTGTCAAAAAATCTAAATCTCACCTTATCTCTTCATAAAGAGATAAGATTGCTGCTGAACTCAAACGATAGCGACTTACTATCTCCTCCTCACTCATCCCATCTAACAGGGTTCTCTCCCTGTACACACGCGGATGAGCCACAACTTGTCTCCTCTGTCTTCTCCTCTCATCTCCTGTCCCTCTCCCTGTCCCTCTCCCTGTCCCTGTCGTGTCCGTGTGCCTGTCCCTGGCTCTGTCCCTCCCTTGCCCTACATCATTCTCTTCATCAGCAAGCCACTCGTGCAAAAGAATGTTACAATGTCTCCTAAACAAGCGCAACATTTTGAAATCTGTAGCTGTGAATGAGCAGGTAATGGCCGTCCTTTAAATAGCTATGTGATGATGTCAGGTGACTTTATAAAATGCAACGTGTTACATTAACATATTAAAGTACTTGGCTCCCAAGCTGTATCCATTTGATCTAAGAAGTATTATTTCTGTGTATTCAGCAGCCAATCCTGATATTTCACAATGATGTAACGTGAAGCTTTGTACAAGCATTAATTGTAAATTATTAGTATAATGTGTAATGCATGTACCACTTCTGAACGCAACACTCAGTCATGTAATTATGCTAAAACCATGAGATTGACGTAGAAAAAGTTTGCTGCAACATATCTAATTTTCCATATTAGTGTCACATGTTCACAACAATTAATTCTCGTGTGCATATACATACATTTATGGCATCAGGATAGTTGCTATTGAATCAGTTTGAAACGTGTAACAATGAATAACTATTCTAGATGTGTGTATAAGTTTGCATGAAGTGCTTGTAATGCAACGTTTACAATGTAAACATGCAATGTGATTGACTGTCCAATAGCGGACGTCATCAAAAAAGGGAGGACACAAACTACATGTAAACATGAGAAGAAAGATGTACATGAACGTTTGATGATGCGTTACACATTACAAGCATTGACTAATGTAAAGCAACATGAATATACGGTGGATGTGTTAGATGTGTGACATGGGTAACATCATATAATAAATTGTCGCACAGTTCAGTAACATGTATGATATGATGTGATGTTCTCCTTTAAGAGTTGAGTATAGGTTTTTCCCTTGACACATCATCACATGATGAGTAATGTGACACGCAAATGATGAAAACATATAAAAGTACAATGTTATGCAAATAATAAATGTCAGGTGTGACACAATGCAGTGAATGCCCCCCACACTGTAATGCTAAACACATTTGTATTGTGAGTAATAGAACGTAAACAGTACTATAATGTTATACGTCCCCGCTCCATTGACTCCATTGATGTATAGAAGATTTTTTTTTTCTAAGTGCCGTTCCGGCAACCTTAGCGATTGTTCTCCCCTCCAACTTGCCAACTTTAGTTGGCGGGACAAATTGGCCATGAAGTCTCAATTTCTTAGTGCCGATCAACCCCGATAAGCTGATTTTGCTACTTGAATACAGCCGAATTAAAAAAGTGGCGAAAAATGCCGAAAACCGGCTTATCGGCAGGCGACTGGCCATAACAAATTTATCGGAAACGTAAACTGGCGAAATCAAGCAATTATCGGCGCTTACGGCGCTCAAACCCAATTTTGGCGGAAAAATGGCGAAAAAGGCCTTATCAACGCTTACTGCATGAGGCCCTTAATCGTTTGGTCCCCATTTTTGCTGCTGTGTTCTTCTGGTTCCTTGCATCCAGCTGAATCAACTAGGAACCTATTTTGTCTTACATACATACATCGGGGTATATAGAACTAGAAAAACATTGTTAAGTGTAAAGCCACTTATTTTGTACTTGTAGCCATGAAACAGTACCATATTTTTTAATATATACGATAATAAATGTCTGTATTTTTTATCAAAGAAAGAAGATAAATATCTTGACCATTAATTCAGATTTTGAGTGATAATTATAGCATTGTATTACTTAGAAAAATCCATTAATAGTTTTAGTTTATACACACTATAATAAGTTTTTTGGGAAATGCAATCCATGGAGACAGGCACACATTAAATGATTGTATAAAACATATTTTTACAATTCAAAATAAAGTAGTTGTAATAGGTGCTCTGAGCCTCTGAATTCCCTGCACAGATGGCATAGCACAATACAATTATCTTTTTTTGGTCTGACATCTAATATATATTAAAAACAATTCAATTTGCAACTCAAAAGTACTGTAAATCAAATATGTTTATTCACTATTCATATTATGGAAAATTAATCGTCACAAGTAAAAAAATGTGAAGCCATTCGATTTTTGATCATTTATTTGTAAATAGTTAAGAGTTAAAGAATTTGAGAGTTGATGTGCTAGTCACACAGTGGGGCAAATCCACACAGCTCCATTGTTTTTGTGCTAATAACGTGTTGTTCCCAAAATTGGGAAAGGATGTTATTTTTCTTATTACAAATGTAGCAAGACTTATTTCCTCCATGGTCACGAACATTAGTGAGGGCCTGAATGCAGCCTATCCAGTGCTCGATCACTACCAGTAAAGCAGTAAAACACCCATCTGGATTAACTCAGTGGGTGTCCCTGCTACTGAATGGGACCACTGCAGCCATAATCCTATAATCCTATTCAGACAGCAACCAGTGTGTAAATGACGCACAGAAGATTCCCAGAGGGAAGAAGTCTCTCTGTGTGTCTCCCTGAGCAGCTCTTACAGCAATCCAATATTTTCTTTGTTTTCTATATTGTATTTATTTTTATTTATTTATAAAATGTTTTACCAGGAAGTAATACATTGAGAGTTACTTCTTGTTTTCAAGTATGTTCTGGGCATAGAGTTAAGATGACAAATAATACATGGATACAAATACAGTTAAATAAGTGAGCAGGGTATACATTATATACAAGACATTGCATGCACAGTTAAAGATAATATATATTATAGGCGTATGTAACAGTTACAGACCAGATTAAAATGTGAGGCAGGTTTAGTTTTGAAAGAACTTAAACTGGTGGCAGCTGTGAGAGTCTCCTGTAGGTTTTTCCAGTTTTGGGGTGCACGGTAAGAGAAGGAGGAGCAGATGGCTTCTTTGTTGAGCCTTGGGACCATGAAAAGTCTTTTGGAGTCAGATCTCAGATGATAAGTGCTGCATGCGGTAGGGGTGAGGAGCTTGTTCAGATAGTTGGGTAGCTTGCCCAGAAAGTACTGTATTTGAAGGCAAGACAGGAAAGATGAGCTTTGCGCCTAGACTCAAGTGATGACCAATCTAGTTCTTTGAGCATTTTGCAGTTATGTGTGTTGTAGTTGCATTGGAGAACAAAATGGCATATTAAATTGTAGAGGGGTCAAGTTTGCTAAGGTGGGTTTGGGGTTCCAATCCGTATATTATGCCCCCATAGTCAATAATTGGCATTAGCATCTGCTGTGTGATACGCTTTCTGATCAGCAAACATATGGAGGATTTGTTCCTGAATTGAAGCAGGGGGTCTCTGGAGGTGAACCCCATTAATTTCAACTCTGAGGACCCAGATCAATAGACCTCCATAGGGGGTGGTGGTAGGCTGCTCAGTCTGGTGTTTAATGCTCTGCCCAGATGGAGGGACTACCGGAACTCTCTATGGAAGTGTATGGGGCCTTTTCTAGTAGCTTTGATAACTTTGCTGCTACTGTATCTCGAACGATGTGGCATGTTCACACCAAACGGTTTGCATTTGTGTTATCACGATATTCAGAAAGAATCTGAAACCATCTCAAACTGTGAGGTAGAAAAAAAATTCCAATACCAATCGACGTAGCAGCAAAGTGAAATCAGATTTTTTTCTAAGTTCTCCCCCTGCTATCTTCTCGCAATCTGAGCTGCATAGAGAGCTGCACAGGGAGAGCCGCTTATACCTGCAAAGATCTCAAAGGCGATCGCAGTGTTTTTATTTTAATTTGTATAGTAGTGTAAGGGAACATTGGGAACACTCACAATCTGATTGGTTCCAGTACCATGTGATAGCAGTCAATTTTTTTAAAGGATGTGACATCATCCATTAATGAGGATGTCCCATCCTTTAAAAAAAAAATGGAACATATCACATGGTACTTCAACCAAACAGATTGTGGATAATGTGATTGGTGTTAGTACCATGTGAGGGCAGCCATTTTGTTTTAAGGATGTGACACACCTCCCTTGATGATGACATCACATCCTCGCAATCTATTTATTTTTAATATTTTCAACAAAAGACAAAGATACCCAATGCTACATCCAATGTGACAAAAGGTCTGGGAGATTCACTATGGCGCCTGGGGGGGTGGTAAAATTTGGGCTGGGGTTTTATAATATGGGCCATGAGGGGGTTAAATATGGGCCTGGGGGGGGTAAATATGGGCTGGGGGCTGTATGTATGTATATATGTATGTATGTATATATATATTAATAATTAATATTCATTTATTTCATTTTTACTTGATTTCACGAGTGGCGCTACTGAAATTTCTTTCTCTCTCTCTCTCTCTCTATATATATATATATATATATAGTATATATATAGTATATATATATATATATATATATATATATATATATATAGTATAATAATTGCACGTTAATAATTAATATTCATTTATTTCATTTTATTTTTACTTGATTTCACGAGTGGCGCTACTGAAATTTATTTATATATATAGAGAGAGAGAGAGAGAGAGAGAGAGAGAAATAAATTTCAGTAGCGCCACTCGTGAAATCAAGTAAAAATAAAATGAAATAAATGAATATTAATTATTAACCTGCAATTATTATGTGCAATGTTAATGATATTACAATATAAAATCAATCTAGCAAAAAATTATAACAAACAGTGAATTTGAAAAATAGATTAAAGTGATATATATAAAAAAAAATGTGCTAATGTATCAAATAGGGAAAAAAATGGGAGAGGGAACAAAAAATGGAGGAAAGTCCGACCCTTGATGAAAGTCCAGTGTAAAATCAATGATGATATGTGATGCTGTTCAGGGATCCACGGCTGCTCTCAGAAGGAATAACCAATTCCAACAGGGAAACTATAGAAAAAGAAGAATTCCTTTTCATTAGTCTAGTGAGGTTAGAATTATTAAATCATTGGTCTTTAGATTCATAATACATGTGTATGTTTACATATGTATTGATTGTTTCATAATGAATTGTTGTTGAATAAGGGTCTTCCTTTATTAATGAATTAATTTTACATATTTGTTATATGTCCATCTGCTGATGTCAGCGCCTATATATGGATTAAGATGTTTTTAACATTGAGAGTTTTTTATTATCATTATTATAGTGTACAATTCCCTCTGTGAATGTATGTCATTTATTAATATATTTCTCTATATCCACCTGTCTTGATTAGTGGTTAAAATTGGTAATATTGCATATTATATTTAATTGTATTTGTAGTTTATCTGTGCATATCCATGTATATCAGTATTTGTGCTGTCAGGTTTGGCAGGGTGTTTTTCATTGGCCCATCGCCAGTGCCTTGGTTTTTTGTCTGGACACTGGCGATTGGCCTCTGGCTGCTCTGTTACCACTCCTCCTTGATTGAATGCGTCCATATATACTGAGCCCTCCCCCTAGCTGATATTCCCTATGAAAAAGTCACTGTCGTGACGAAACGCGTCAGGGCACGCTACCACGACACTACGTCATCACGCAGTGCGCGCTTTACGGCCGGAGAGCGCATGGAGCTGATCTGAGGCTGAAGGAATCTCTTTACTGCATGGACGCTGAGAGACGCTGAGAGACTTTGTTCCCAATCACCAAACTACTGCTGGAGGTACACCGGAGGGACGTTATACCATCAGATGTGTTCCAGGACGGTGTGGCCTTGCTGGTGGTGATTATATATATCACAAATTGCCTTTTTAACTCTTATCCTTGTGAGTGTCCTTAATCCCTTGTCTGTTTTATTGATTAAATGTACTGTTTTATACTATGGGACTTGCGTTCTCTGTTCTTCTTTTTTTATATATATATATATATATATATATATATATATATATATATATATATATATATATATATATATATATAAAACAATACATATAACAAATACCCCAATGCATTTAAAAAAGACTCCAATACATCTACAAAAGAGTACAATCCATTAAAAAAAATAAAACAATACATATAAAAAACCCTCCTCAATAAAAATACCTACAAGCCCCACAATACATATAAAAATACCCACAAGCCCCCCAATACATTTACAAATACCCCCAAGACCCTCAATACATATGCAAATACCCCCAAGGCTCTCAATACATATACAAATACCCAAAAGCCCCCCAATATATATAAATATACCCCCAAGCCCCCCAATACATATACAAATAGCCCCAAGACCCTCAGTATATATATATAAATACCCCCAAGCCCCTCAATACATATAAAAATACCCTCAAGCCCCTCAGTACATATACAAATACCCCCAAGCCCCCAATACATATAAACATACCCTCAGGCCCCCCAATACTTATACAAATACCCCCAAACCCCAAATGCATATAAAAATATCCCCAAACTCCCCAATACATATAAAAATATACCCTCACCCCCCAATACATATAAAAATATATCCCAACCCCCTCAATACATATACAAATACACCCCCATTACAAATAAAAATCAGTCTTACCTTGTGGATGGTCCCAGGTCAGGCCCGGTGGCTGCGGGGGATCTGGTGGCTGTGAAGGGGGGCATTGCTATGGCGGGGAGTATTGCTACAGGGGGGCATTGCTGCAGGGGGGCAGTAGGCCGGTGGCCGCGGGATGGCTTGGGCGGGGGGCAGCAGGTCACAGCACTGGCGCCAGCCCCAGTTCTCCCTCACTGTCTGTTCCACTAGGTGTCTGATGCTGATGTGCATGGGAAGCTTAGCCCAGCTACTTCTGGCACTGAGAGACCTGCCACCGGGTGCCACGCAGCCACACTGGCAACCCTACCTGAAGCAGCTGAGAGCCGGTGCCCAGTCACGACCGGCATCAGGGCCTGGCCAGAGGTTGGGGGAAATTTACAGTGCCGGCTGACCAGCTGGGTCCCTTCCAAGCCAGCGAGCCTGGGACACAAGTCCAGGCAGACCCCCCACCACCCCCCCCTGTTGGCGGCCCTGCTAAAGACTCCAAAAATGTTTTTTTTGTGAGTTTTATTCATTATTCCAATATACCTTGAATTACTACTCTATTGCACTATTGTGTTTCTTTTTATCTCTCCCCATATCTTTCCTGCTGAGGAAAGTATATACTTATACAGATTTTCTGTGGATCAGGAGAGCTTTTTCCTGATTGAGCTTGTTTCTCACTTACAGTACTTCATGAGAGTGGAATACTTTCTTGTTTATTCACGTATCAATTTTTATGCAATACTGCACTAATTATTTTTACTTTTGAGATGAGGAGTGCGTTTTGCGACGTGGTATTTCCGTTTCATTCCAACTAAGACAAGTGAAAACTTTGCTTTTCCTACAGTAGGAGCTGCATCACCTTCATCTTTAATATAAAATGTATTTATTTATTCACTCACCCATTTATTTTACACTAGTAATTAATTTGCTCTTGTTTCACTGTATCACAGCTATGTCAGGATCAGCAATGTATAAATGTATAATGTATAAATGTAGTGAAATACTGCAGGTATTAATGCAGGTATAAATTCAGGACCGATCTTATGTTTTGTGGGGTCCAAAGCGGCATGTTGACAGGGAAGATTTACCTACTGTAGACCTGCAGCCTTCTTCCAGCAGGCATCATGAAGTTGTGGCATCATGTGACCCCAAGTTGCCAATGCAACGCAACCTCACAAGTTCATATGACGCCATTGGGTTGCCACGGCAACTAGATGAGGCAGATAAGGTAAGAGTGAACACACACTACACACACCACACACACCACACAGCTCCCTCTTTGTTGAATATAGTTACCATCCAGGACTAACATCTTACTCTAGAGTAATAATTAACCTATATCTAATAAGCAAATGTACCATCTTCCTAATATGTATTAGATAAAAGTAAACTACAGTATATCAGTTCAATTTTGGGTTACTTTCTGAAATTACTTCAGTGATCTATTGTATATATAACCTGTCTTGTTCATGTAAAATCAAAACTGGTACAGTATGTAAACAATGGATATATTACAATTGAAATACATGGTTTCTGGAAGGTACAGTACTACAGTATTTGATTATAATCTGAATTATTAATATGCTGAACTATCTTACTAAGTAGTACTGTACATAGTACATTCTATGTGAAAATAGATCATAATAATTTAGACTTTTGGTTACTTTTGGCTTTTTATATTTGGAATCTTGTGAGTTTTGAATCATGATGTCCATGTTTTATGAAATTTTATTGACGTTAATACACGAAGACCGGGCGCTTTTTCTTCTTTTTTTCTGTTATATATATATATATATATATATATATACCGGTGATTTGTTAGAATAAAAGCTGCCGCAGCAGTAGTTAATAAATACACAGATTCCTAACCAGCTCTGAGAATCTCCAAACATTATCACATCACATTACATAAGACCTTGTGCAGGCGGGAAACTTTTTGGATCCACCAATTGGGCACTTTAAGCCCGGGTGGACTTAATGAATGCCTGGATGTGAGTACTTTTGTATGATGGTTCCTTGGACGTCTTTTCCTGTCAGACTTCCTCTGCCCTCTGCTATCCTTTGTCTGGATCTCTCCTTGGGGTATCGAAGACCCCCTTCCCCCCCCTCCCCCCCCCCCATTCTCTGTTTCCAGATCCCCACCCCCCCCACACCCCCCTCCCCGTCCCTCCTCCCAGTTCGGAGTTGGGGTGATTAAATATAAGACTATTTATTGATTAATATTTTATGGGTTATTGGGTTGGATATTCAAATAAAATAAATAATAAATGTAATATATACACATTTAATCACACGTACATACACCTTAGTCACATTCATCTAGCACTTAGAGTTAGCTTCATCACCACATATAATCCGTATATAATGACAGTAGCACACATATATTTCTAGTAATTGAGTATAATATAATATGTATTTGATCATTTATTTACATTTATACACTGATTCACTAACACTTATTACATCACTTTGTTTATTCACATTAGTAATTTATTCCCTCCTGAGACCTTGCTTTGTTCGTGGCTTATAGACTCCAATATTCTATATGTCTGTTTATTTGCAGGACATAGGTTAATATGGAAATTATCCATCTTAAAGGGTTCAATATTTGGTTACTACGGGTTTTTAACTATGTTTTTAATTGTTTTAATTGTTGAAATTGTACATGTATGTTTTAAAACATGTTATGGCTCTGATGAATTGTACTGGCAAGATTGTCTATTATAAACTAGTACTAGGGGGGGTTTTCCCTTTGATCCATAGAGCTCTATATACCTGAGTGGTTGATTGACTGTTAGAAATTCGTATATATACATATTTTGTATTTTTTAATATATTTTTTAATATGGTTTCATGATTACTATCAATTATTTGTTTAATTATTGTTATGTTATATGATAGGTATATTCCCCTTTTATTCACCAGTTGCGGTTTTATTTGCTTTATTTTATCTTTTATCTTTTACCTTCTATAGTCCATCTCCTTCAATTTCAAGGTTTTAATATGTATTTCGAGCATTGTTATTTATATCCATTAGCATCAAGCACCTTTTCAGCTGAGAGGGGGACGTTCCAAGCCATTAAGATCATTGGGTTGAGTATTTTAATACCGGACCTTCCCCTTCTACTTACTTCCCTTTGAAAAAGTCACCCGTGAGTGACGAAACGCGTCAGGGAGCGTCATTACGTCAGACGCATTGACACTGACGTCATCACCGCGCGCTGGAACGGATTGATCCGCGCGATCGCTGCAGAGGCTTGAATTACACGGAGCCACCTTCCAGGACTCTAATACAGTTCTACAGAGAAATATCTGCCCTGGACACCTGTTGGGACGTTGATCCTGATACTGCAAGACCGGGATAACCCTAAGAAGCTGCAGACACTAACCGGATGGTGGTGATTATATCACGCAATGCTTGAATTTATTGTACTTTTGTAAGTGCATTTCTCATCCCCTTCTCCCCTTCCCCTCATTAAATTTACTATTTTACGCTATGGGCGTGCGCTCTCTCCCCCTTTTTTCTTTTAGATTCCCAGTGGACGTGGTTTGTCCACTTTGAGAGCAGCCGGAGACCCTCTACACCAGAACCCACATCATCATTGGACAATTTTGAGTACTGGTTAATACACTCTTTTTTTGGAATACATATAATTTGTATTATCTATGTAATTAATCCTTATGGTTTACAGGTTCTATTATCATTTGTGCTAGAATTTATTTTATAATTTATCACTAGATTATTTTATATAGTGTTGATCTTTATCATTCAATACAGCCAGTTCCATTACATATATTTAATTAACCGTAAGCAGAGGCGCTGCTTTTTTCTTTTGTTATATATATATATATATATATATATATATATATATATATATATATATATATGTGTATAAATATATATATATATATATATATATATATATATATATATATATATATATATATATATAAAATGTGATGTGATAATGTTTGGGGATTCTCAGAGCTGGTTAGGAATCTGTGTGTTTATTAACTACTGCTGCGGCTGCTTTTATTCTAACAAATCACCGTTTTTTCCCTGGCTTTTTCCTGGAATGCGACGCTCTTCACCTGGCGCATGCCGCGTTCATTTTGCGTTCCCAGCCTCGGGTCATGCGCAGCTGACGCGCGGTTGATGCGTTTATTGAGAATGGTTCGGATTTAATAGGTAGCATTTGTTCGCGTGTCCGCCAGATGGCAGATATTCATGAATTGTAATGCGCATGCGCTTCAGTAATGTGTCGACTTGCAGGTGTTTTGTTTAAAAAAGATACCACAGTGTGCTATTGTAACTTGGCCTTGAGACTGAAGGAAGAGGTTGCAAAAATGTATCAATTTAGGCTTTTCATATTAAAGAAAGACAAAGACCAGTTTCGGTTACAGTATTCTCCAGAGACCCGCCCGCCATGAGTGTTCAAGTGCAGCCCGCTTTCCAAAAACCCGACAGAAGTTACGCGTAATTGATATGGGCCGCGATTAATGCAACAGAGGATAAGATGGCAACAGTTGTTCAAATTTATCAGTATTTTATCGAAAACTATGACTTTTACAAATTTTCGCCAACTCCTCATACGTGGAAGCGTGCAATAAGGAAAAGGTTATGTAGCGATCCCTGTTTTTATCGTATTGAGCCACAATTTGTTGGAGGGTATTGGTGTGTATCACCGGCTTTTTCCTGTATCTATGATCATGATGACGGCAAAAGGCAAAGGGTTGTGTTAAAACCAACTAAGTATCGACAGTCGCTGCCAAGCAATGCACCATCACCAGCTTCCAATGACGTCCCGCCGTCAGTGACAACCCTGAGCCTGAGAAGGATTTCGCGTGCAGTTTCGATTAAGCTTGCATGTACCTAAGCAATTTCCAGCCTCATCAGCTGTCTACAGGTGGACTAGTCCCGCTTCAAACTATCGACGTGGATGATCAAGAACGCTGGACTGGCAGTGGACCGGCGCCGGCGCCAGCTGAATGGGAAATTCTATGGTGAGTATTGTTAGTATTGTTGCCGTATTATTTTCTGTGTTTTTTTTTATTTTGACAATGCAGTATCAATATCGGTGCGATTCGAAAGTCATGTGATTCTCCTGTAAGCAATATCATTGGCTGAGCGGCTTCTACAGTACTGTACTGCAGATACTGAACAATTGGTGGAACGCTAGGCGCATGCGCATTGGAACCTTCTTGAAACACATATGCGTGTCATTACATCGACGGTAGGCGCATGCGCATGTGAACAGGAGACGCCCCCCGAGAAAATTATTGGTGGGACTGGCTGGGAGCGTCTTTAGGGGGCTACCATTACAGTAAAACTTTTCTTTTTGTTTTTCCTCAGAAAAGAAAATGGCTAATGGAGGGATTTCTATGGCTAATATCGCTTTGTGTAACAATGCCTGCACATTGCTGAAACGGATTTAAAAAGCCACGTACCGGAGTCTACAGTTTAGTGGCCGTTGTTATTGATTAGGATAGAATACTGTACCTGAAACAGTATGCTGATGTTTTCCGGCCATACAGTATACAATACTTTTTTACATACAGTATTCTGTGTCATAAACCCGAAAAAATAAAAACTAAGCATTTATTCTACATGTATTACAGTGCCAGTACATACAGTACAGTAGGTGTATTCTATTTTTTTTAATACTCTTTTACTGAGCATGCCTACAGTATACAGTGCGTGACAACCCTTGCTGTATATCCAGAACGTGCAGTTTCGATCAAGCTTGCATGTACCTAAGCAATTTCCAGCCTCATCAGCTGACTACAGGTGGACTAGTCCCGCTGCAAACTATCGACGTGGATGATCAAGAACGCTGGACTGGCAGTGGACCGGCGAAGGCGCCAGCTGAATGGGAAATTCTATGGTGAGTATTGTTGCCGTATTATTTTCTGTGTTTTTTTTATTTTGACATTACAGTATCAATATCGGTGCGATTCAAAAGTCAAGCGATTCTCCTGTAAGACACATGCAAACGTAAAGGAGAGATGGGGGACCACAATCAGGAATAATTCAATATATGTGAACAATATCCTTTCAAAAAATGGAAGGGAGGAAACACACTTACATAAGGTGTCTGGTCCCTGTGTTGGGCTGATCCTCTGGTGCAGATGGAGGGGGGGGAAGGGGGAAGAGAGGGAAACCCCTTGATGGTTCCTCAAAATTAAGGAAGAGAAGGGAAAAAATAGTGTAATAAAGTTTATTAACAGAAATAAAAAAGAGATTAAAAACTCACAACCGACCAAATAAAATTGGCATGTAGAGGAGATATGTCCAGACTTCACAGAGCGGCCCTCTGGTAGATGGGTAGTCTCTTGTGTCCTCTGTTTCAGCTGGCAGGGTCTTTAGAAGGTGTGTGAAGACCAGTGGGTAGCAAGGGGGATCTCCAAAAGCCTATGCACGGCCTGTGTCTCCTTCCGTCTGCTTCCCTGCACACACACTCCTTCCACAGCTTCCATCCCTCTGCGCATGCGCTTGCGCTCCGGTCGAGATGCTGGCCAAAACTGAAAATGCTCCTTCCCCTCTGTACGGTGGCCTGTGATGTCCAAAACCCGTCAGACGCGTTTCGCATTAGCTTCCTCAGTGACGTAAGTGCATACGGGGTAGCAGACACCTTTTATATCCTACGAACTCGAGATGAACCCAATGCTTGCTGGTTCATTACATAAAACATACTCAGATGTACTAAAATGCTATATTGCGGCTTGCAGCTTCTTTGTTTGAGCTTTAAAGCTTAAATTGCCACATAGATATTCAAACTTAACATTGGTAAATGACTTAATTATTATACACATAGCCAGAATAAAATGCAGTAAAATTGACCTATACATTTGATTTAGAACATAGCAACTGGATAATAAAAGCTTTTCCATGATTGGTAGTTAATAGACTTGTTGGGGAGGTTTTTGACATAAGATCCCATAGGGTAAAATCCTCATATGTTTTACCTGGTAGTCTCTTAACTGGGATTCCTTACACATAGATATTTAGCAACCTTTTGTCTACTCACTCCCTTTCTGCCTCTACTCATTAAAATGTCAAAAAAGTATTATGGATGTTAAAAGAGTAATGGTTTGAACTATGAAAGGGCGGTCACTTCCATTTCTAGGTTTAACCCCTTTGGTGCTAGGGTCTGGAGAGTGAAAATACAAAAGGATTCTCTTTTGTTTAACTTTTGGATGTAATCTCCTCCTCTCCAGTCTTTTTTAACTTGTTCTATACCATAGAATTTCAAACACGCAGGGTTTTTATTATGTTTGTCCTTATAGTGGTTAGATACACTGTGTGTCTCTAAACCATTTCTTATATTCCTTATATGTTCTCCTACTCGTGTTTTCAATTTGCGTATGGTCCTCCCCACATACTGCAAATTACAACCACATTGTAGTACATATATTATGCCCTTGCTATCACACGTTATGTGTGATTTAATGATATATTCAATCGTTGACACATTGCAGTTAAAAGAAATAGTTTTTGTATTTGATATTAAATTATTCTTACAGGCCTTGCAATTTAAACATCTTTTAAAACCTTTGGACAATTGATCTAACCAGCAGTGATTTTGTTTAGGAGGTAAGAAACTTGGCACTAACTTCTGTTTTATATTCGGTGCTTTAGAAAAAATCACAGCAGGTTTATCCCCAATGATTCCTTTAAGTAGTTGATCCTGTTTTAAAACATGCCAATGCTTTTTTTAAATGCCTTCTATTTGCCTTGACTGTGTGCTAAAAGTTGTAATAGAATATGGAATTACCCAGTATACCGAGGCTGCTAACAGGTAGTGCACACACTTTATGGCAACTTGATTGAAGAGAGACCCAGCAATGATTAATGAAACAATAAGCCTCCGGTATTGAAAACAGGGAGTTGGGTAATAGTAAGCCGGATAGAGGTACAGGGGGACACCTCCCTAAGGGGCGCCCCCAAGTAAATCACAGCCCGGCACTAACCGCCTCAATAATCTCCCTGAAATACCGCGTGGAGGTTAGGAGTACTCACGAAAAAGCCGTCCCTGTTGGTGCAGGGAATTCTGCAGCGGCTTCCTCCTCTGGTGTAGCTGGCGTCAGCGTGCTCCGCCGGAAATGATGACACAGGAAGAAGGGGGTAAGATGGTCCGTGGTTCACAGCAACTTCAGCAGCCAACGCATGGATGTCTAAAAAAACTTTATTGATCGCTAGCAGCAAACATCAGGCAACCACTCTAACATGTTTCGTCCAGGCTATGGACTTTTTCAAAGAGTCTCTTTGAAAAAGTCCATAGCCTGGACGAAACATGTTAGAGTGGTTGCCTGATGTTTGCTGCTAGCGATCAATAAAGTTTTTTTAGACATCCATGCGTTGGCTGCTGAAGTTGCTGTGAACCACGGACCATCTTACCCCCTTCTTCCTTAAAAGTTGTAATAAAAGGTATAAAATTATCGGATTGGTTTTGTATTCTCTTATTGTTATACACCAACATGTCATTTCTATTAAGGTCTCCTACTTTTTTAACAGCATCGTCAATAACAGATGCTTTGTAATTCTTCTCCAGGAACCTCTTTTTCATAGGTACAATTTGCTTTTCATAGTCACTCTGCTTTGTGCAATTGCGCTTCAGGCGTCTAAATTCACCATAAGGGACATTATCCAGCCAATTCTTTTTGTGGCAACTATCTGCCTTAATAAATTTATTACAATTGACCGGCTTAAAGTGTGTTCTTGTGTAGATCTTTCCCATTTCAACAAAGATTTCCAAGTCTAAAAATATTACTTGTGTTGTACTGATGTTATAAGTAAAATTTAGGTTAAAACCGTTACTGTTAATGCTATTAAAAAAGGTTTGGAGTGACTGAGGGTCCCCTTTCCATATGATGATAATATTATCAATGTAGCATTTATAGAGCACCAGGTTTGCTACCCAGGACTCGGTGGGCCAGATAACCTGATCTTCCCACCAGCCTAGGAATAAATTTGTATAACTGGGAGCAAACCTGGTGCCCATTGTGGTCCCATGTTTTTGCAGATAAAAAGCACCTCCAAACCAAAATACATTGTGGTTAAGAATGAACTTAATTCCATCTATCAAGAAGTTCAACTGTAATGGATCCAATTGTAAGTGCTTCTCCAAAGAATATAACGCGGCATCACATCCCTGCACATGATCTATGCACGTGTAGAGTGATGTGATGTCACACGTTGCCAGCAGAAAGTCAGGCTCCCACACCACATTTTCTAATAATTGTATGACCTGAGTTGTGTCCTTTAAGTAGGATAAATACAAAAGAAACAGCGCAAAAGACCTCATAGTGTAGTATGAATATAAAATTATATTATTATAACAGGTGAGTATTGCACGTACATCAGATTGAATAATTACTGGCAGTACATGTATATGGACATGTTACCAATCAGCCACGAGTGGAATGGGTTGTCTTCACGTGGGTAGAATCTCCTTCCCCTCTCCTCTGATGGATCAAGGCGGCCGTGGTGTGTGTTATTGACCCGGCATCCAACTGCAGCAGTCCGGTGGAATTCGTCTGCTTCACAGCTGTTGGTTCAGCGGGGCAGGCTCGCGGCATCCAATTCCAGCAGCCCGATGGGAATCCTCTACTGCACGGCTGTTGAAACAGCAAGATAGGCTTTTCCTCTGTGTCTCACGGCGTGTCGGCGTGTGACGTCTAATTCATGCGCGCGTCTAGTGACGTCATCCGGTGGCGTCTGCACGAACTCAGCCGATCAGGGAGACAGCGGGCAGGAACGGGGATGAAGTGATGGGTGTATACAGGATACAAAAGCACAGTGGGTAGTCCAGAGAAGCGCCCTCTTATCCAACGCGTTTCGTACTATTAGAGTACTTCTTCAGGGATATCGGAGGTGTCTAGAGGTGCGCTTCTTATACCAGTCCCTGTCTTGTGATTGGCTGTTTATTTTGAGTCCAGCCTCTCATCAAGTGGAGGGAAAATTAAAGGGATAAGCCCTCTAAACATGGGAAACGGGTTAAAAAACTTTATTTAAACACAATATTCCATATGCTAAAAGATAAAAGAAACAAAGATTAATACAACATAAAATGTATAATGTTAAATACATTCCTATGCTAGCGGAAGTAAGATTAAAGGGAGGATAGTTTGCATAGACTAGATCCCAATAGAGATACATTTAGAAGTGTTATGGAGACCATGTGGATGTATAGTGCCTAAAATTATAAATACAAAGATTCGTTCAGCCACACGGATATGTTGTACGGTATTAGTATAAAGACCAGACGTCTATTTCCTCATTCAAACCCAACGGGGAAAGTGTTTGTAATTTATATATCCAAACACTTTAAGTAGGATGGCAGTTTTTTCACCGCTGGCTGCAGTAGTGTGTCTATATATGCTGAAAAGTTCTGAGTCAAGGAACCAATCCCGGATATTATTGGTCTCCCGGGGGGCTTTTCTAGGGATTTATGGAGTTTCGGTAGATAATAAAAGACCGGCATTCTTGGGTTCTCTGTCTTAATAAAATCATACTCTTTTCTTAGAAGGATTCCCTTATCAAGGAAACATAAAAGAGGATTGACCAACAGATAATTGAAACACAGTGTAACCTAGAAATATATGAGGGCCATGAAGAATATAATCTCTGTGAGATAGAGATTAAGGAACGACTAGATAAAATAGAACAAACAACAAAAGAAAATAAGAGGTTAACATTTAGAAGGGACAAACAAGACTACATCGAGAATAAATATAAAGATTATAAAACCAAAGAGAAGAGCAACGGGGTAGCGCTAACACAAAAAGAAAGGAGCACTTCCTGGACAGTAGATAAAACAGATAAACGAGAAAGAAGTAGATCAGTAAGAAGAAAGAGACGAGAACAAAAAGAGAAAGATAAGGATAAGGATAGATATAAATATACACAACAAAATAACTGAAGGGAAAATAAAGATTATTCCAGGGATAATCATAAAAATTACAGTAAATATACTGAGTGGAAGACAAACAACTATAGTAAGAAAGATGGAGGGAACTCAAGGCCCTATGGAGAAAGAGACTATCATACCAGGGAAGCTTTGATTACAAGAGACCACTATCGTAGAGAAGATAGGGAACCTGAAAGAGGTAATGGAAATAAAAGAAATGAGCATGAAAGATATAGATCTCCATGGAGAAAAGATAATACCCATCAAACTCAGGAACCCCCTTTTTTGGAACAGAGGAGGGGTTGGGAAAGAGACAGAGATCAGGAGGGCTATTACCCAAGAATGTGGAGAGCGCATTCAGGGACACAAAAACAAGAAGAGGGAGAGACGGAGAAAGAAGAGAGGCTGTAGAGGGGGGAAGAAGGGAGCAAAGAAGATAGCTTAGATAGATACAAAAATAGGAGTTTTTAATGTAAGTAAATATAACCTAAAAAAAGAAGATTAAGCGGTTTTAAGTAGAGGTCTAAACTTTGCCCCTTCAAGTAGAACATCCTCATTTCAAACCTTTATTGATGCTCAGAAGTATGTAAGGAGACTGACCTTAAAAAGATATTTTGAAAAGACAAAGATTGAACAAGGAAATGGAGTCATGACAAATGCAAAAGATAATAATAATCTTTTTTTACACACGTCACTAAAAAAAACGTCGAAATTTTATCCAAGTTTCTGTAAAGGTCCCTACTTAGAGACATTTCAAAAACTAATCGAGGAAGACTTAAGACAGGTTGGAGAAAAGAAAAAAAGAGCTAGACCGAATCTAACAAAGAAAGAAAGAGAGGTTTTGGATTGTCTTTCTGAAAACAAGGAAGTGGTAATAAAACCAGCAGACAAAGGGGGAGGGGTAGTCATCCTAAACACCCCAGATTATATAGAAGAAGCAGAAAGGCTGTTGGGCGACACAGGGACATATATGAAGCTAAAATCAAACCCAAGCACTGCCTACACTCAATAACTGACAGAATTGTTAGATGAAGGCCTTGATAAGGGAATCCTTCTAAGAAAAGAGTATGATTTTATTAAGACAGAGAACCCAAGAATGCCGGTCTTTTATTATCTACCGAAACTCCATAAATCCCTAGAAAAGCCCCCCGGGAGACCAATAATATCCGGGATTGGTTCCTTGACTCAGAACTTTTCAGCATATATAGACAGACTACTGCAGCCAGCGGTGAAAAAACTGCCATCCTACTTAAAGGACACAACTCAGGTCATACAATTATTAGAAAATGTGGTGTGGGAGCCTGACTTTCTGCTGGCAATGTGTGACATCACTTCACTCTACACGTGCATAGATCATGTGCAGGGATGTGATGCCGCGTTATATTCTTTGGAGAAGCACTTACAATTGGATCCATTACAGTTGAACTTCTTGATAGATGGAATTAAGTTCATTCTTAACCACAATGTATTTTGGTTTGGAGGTGCTTTTTATCTGCAAAAACAAGGGACCGCAATGGGCACCAGGTTTGCTCCCAGTTATGCAAATGTATTCCTAGGCTGGTGGGAAGATCATGTTATCTGGCCCACCGAGTCCTGGGTAGCAAACCTGGTGCTCTATAAATGCTACATTGATGATATTATCATCATATGGAAAGGGGACCCTCAGTCACTCCAAACCTTTTTTAATAGCATTAACAGTAACGGTTTTAACCTAAATTTTACTTATAACATCAGTACAACACAAGTAATATTTTTAGACTTGGAAATCTTTGTTGAAATGGGAAAGAT
The DNA here is from genome assembly GCF_040206685.1 of Ascaphus truei. Taxonomy (NCBI): domain Eukaryota; kingdom Metazoa; phylum Chordata; class Amphibia; order Anura; family Ascaphidae; genus Ascaphus; species Ascaphus truei. Next base: position 304,970,986 of record NC_134486.1, on the reverse strand, counting down.
CTACACACGAACACACTTTAAACCGGTCAATTGTAATAACTTTATTAAGGCAGATAGTTGCCACAAAAAGAATTGGCTGGATAATGTCCCTTACGGCGAATTTAGACGCCTGAAGCGCAATTGCACAAAGCAGAGTGACTATGAAAAGCAAATTGTACCTATGAAAAAGAGGTTCCTGGAGAAGAATTACAAAGCATCTGTTATTGACGATGCTGTTAAAAAAGTAGGAGACCTTAATAGAAATGACATGTTGGTGTACACTGGCGACACACTTTATTCGAGCTCGGCTATTCCCACGAATTCGGGTATACCCGGGTGTATTGAGGTTTGTGACTGTTTTCTGCCTGAGTGCATTGGGTTATTTTCAAGCAAGGGATTGAAGCATTTTATTCCCGCTGGCTGCAATACTGCACAGTATATATATATATACTGCATTACAATTCATGAATTTATGCCATCTGGTAGACACGCGAAGCATTCCAGCCTATTAAATCCTAATCATTATCATTTAACAGATCAGCCGCCCGTCAGCCAGGCATGAACCCAGGCTGGGAAGGCAAACGCAACGGGGTCTGTCAGAGGTGAGGAGCGGCGCATTCCAGGTATCTGCCAGGTACATACTGGGTATTTGCTCGAATAAAGTGTGTCGGTGCAGTATAACAATAAGAGAATACAAAACCAATCCGATAATTTTATACCTTTTATTACAACTTTTAGCACACAGTCAAGGCAAATAGAAGGCATTTTAAAAAAGCATTGGCATGTTTTAAAACAGGATCAACTACTTAAAGGAATCATTGGGGATAAACCTGCTGTGATTTTTTCTAAAGCACCGAATATAAAACAGAAGTTAGTGCCAAGTTTCTTACCTCCTAAACAAAATCACTGCTGGTTAGATCAATTGTTCAAAGGTTTTAAAAGATGTTTAAATTGCAAGGCCTGTAAGAATAATTTAATATCAAATACAAAAACTATTTCTTTTAACTGCAATGTGTCAACGATTGAATATACCATTAAATCACACATAACGTGTGATAGCAAGTGCATAGTATACAGTATGTACTACAATGTAGTTGCAATTTGCAGTATGTGGGGAGGACCATACGCAAATTGAAAACACGAGTAGGAGAACATATAAGGAAAATAACAAATTGTTTAGAGACACAGTGTATCTAACCACTATAAGGACAAACATAATAAAAACCCTGCGTGTTTGAAATTCTATGGTATAGAACAAGTTAAAAAAGACTGGAGAGGAGGAAATTACATCCAAAAGTTAAACAAAAGAGAATCCTTTTGGATTTTCACTCTCCAGACCCTACCACCAAAGGGGTTAAACCTAGAAATGGAAGTGACCGCCTTTTTATAGTTCAAACCATTACTCTTTTAACATCCATAATACTTTTTAGACATTTTAATGAGTAGAGGCAGAAAGGGAGTGAGTAGACAAAAGGTTGCTAAATATCTATGTGTAAGGAATCCCAGTTAAGAGACTACCAGGTAAAACATATGAGGATTTTACCCTATGGGATCTTATGTCAAAAACCTCCCCAACAAGTCTATTAACTACCAATCATGGAAAAGCTTTTCTTATCCAGTTGCTATGTTCTAAATCAAATGTATAAGTCAATTTTACTGCATTTTATTCTGGCTATGTGTATAATAATTAAGTCATTTACCAATGTTAAGTTTGAATATCTATGTGGCAATTTAAGCTTTAAAGCTCAAACAAAGAAGCTGCAAGCCGCGATATAGCATTTTAGTACATCTGAGTATGTTTTATGTAATGAACCAGCAAGAATTGGGTTCATCTCGAGTTTGTAGGATATAAAAGGTGTCTGCTACCCCGTATGCACTTACATCACTGAGGAAGCTAATGCGAAACGCGTCTGATGGTTTTTGGACATCACAGGCCACCGTACAGAGGGGAAGGAGCATTTTCAGTTTTGGCCAGCATCTCGACCGGAGCGCATGCGCATGCGCAGAGGGACGGAAGCTGTGGAAGGAGTGTGTGTGCAGGGAAGCAGACGGAAGGAGACACAGGCCGTGCACAGGCTTTTGGAGATCCCCCTTGCTACCCACTGGTCTTCACACACCTTCTAAAGACCCTGCCAGCTGAAACAGAGGACACAAGAGACTACCCATCTACCAGAGGGCCGCTCTGTGAAGTCTGGACATATCTCCTCTACATGCCAATTTTATTTGGCCGCTTGTGAGTTTTAAATCTCTTTTTTATTTCTGTTAATAAACTTTATTACACTATTTTTTCCCTTCTCTTCCTTAATTTTGAGGAACCATCAAGGGGTTTCCCTCTCTTCCCCTTCCCCCCCCTCCATCTGCACCAGAGGATCAGCCCAACACAGGGACCAGACACCTTATGTAAGTGTGTTTCCTCCCTTCCATTTTTTGAAAGGATTTTGTTCACATATATTGAATTATCCCTGATTGTGGTCCCCCATCTCTCCTTTACGTTTGCATGTGTCCTGATGTCAAGAGTGGAGCAGCGCGCCTGAGGATCCCCCCTTCTCCCTTTTCTACAATTACTACAGAGGTTTGTGAATCACCTCTGAGAGACTTGGGCTGCGTAATCACACTCTGTGAAGGACTGAAAACAAAGACTATACAGTAGGAATTTGGGCGCAGTTTATTCCATTTCTTTCGATTCTCCTGTAAGCAATATCATTGGCTGAGCGGCTTCTACAGTACTGTACTGCAGATACTGAACAATTGGTGGAAAGCTAGGCGCACGCGCATTGGAACCTTCTTTAAACGCATATAGTATGCGTGTCATTACATCGACGGTAGGCGCATGCGCATATGAACAGGAGACGCCCCCCGAGAAAATTATTGGTGGGACTGGCTGGGAACTTCTTTAGGGGGCTGACAATTACAGTAAAACTTTTTTTTTGTTTTTCCTCAGAAAAGAAAACGGCTAATGGAGGGATTTCGATGGATAATATCGCGTTGTGTAACAATGCCTGCACATTGCTGAATCGGATTTAAAAACCCACGTACGGAGTCTACAGTTTAGTTGCCGTTGTTATTGATTAGGATAGAATACTGTACCTAAAACAGTATGCTGATGTTTTCCGACCGTACAGTATACTGTGTAATAAACCCGAAAAAATTAAAACTATGCATTTATTCTTCATGTATCACATACATTATGTGTCTTCTACAGTATATAGTGCCAGTACATACTACAATACAGTACAGTTTGTGTATTTCTATTCTTCTATTTTTTTTAGTACTCTTACAGTATACTGAGCATGCCTACAGTATACAGAGCAGTATGCCTCGACATTCTAGAAACACTGTATTTTGTTACACTCTCAAAGGAGCAAATGGAAACAATGTAAGACAAATCAACATGTTCTTTTATTGGTGGAGTAAGTACAAAAACATTTATTTACAAATACTGTACAATGTAGAAACATTTTAAGTGCACAGCAATTCAAAACATCAACAGGTGTATGGTTCACTGCTATATGTGTGAAAACCTTTGTCAGTCAGTATGGTTTACAGTCACATGTTTAAAAAACTAATTCTTTATTCACAAAAAAGCAAAACGCAACATCTCCTTTATTAAAGAACGACAAGTCAAAACATACTGTATACTGTACAGTGGGATGGTGTACAAAACAGTCTGCACCACTACAGTCCTCGACCCAAAATACAATACATTCTTTAATATCTACACATATTAAAATAATCCGTTCTGTGGGTCTGAGCGGGTTGAAATTTGCCTGGTCCTCATGCGGAAGGACCCTTGCCATATTGGCCAAATATAAGCCTTCCACGTCCCCCAGAACTGGAGATACAAAAATACAGTTTAAAAGCACATTACAAAAGTTTCTTTTTTCTGCCATGCAAGTCAATGGCAGAAACCTAAACTTTACCATTACCCTGACTCCGTTCTGTTGCCACGAGAGGGTCGCTTTTTGCCATGCAATCCTGCCGGAACTAGGACTACATGGTTACCGAATCTCAGCCCTCTAGGTTGAACAGAACCGGAGTTATGGGTTCCAGGTTTCTGCTCATTCTGACTTAGCCGTTTCAAAGCAGCACAGCTTTCTCCGCCATTACGGTCAATGATAGGACCCTCCTCGCCGGCGTGACCCTTTCTCGCCGCCATTACTGGTCGGACCCTGTTGGGGTCAAGTGAGGGGGTTCCTAACATCTAGGGGCAAAATGAATTTTATTTCTAGGTGCCCTAGAACAGAAGTTCCCACGCCAATTGGCCGTGAACTTCACCGAGGCCCTAGTTCCCACGCCAATTGCGCGATCATAGCTCTTTTTTGAAAATGTTGCCGCTCTTGCGGTTTTGCGGTCTGGCAGTAAAAAAAACACACAACAACATCTCCTTTATTTATGTACAGTACAGCAGGTCAAAACATGTACAGTACAGTAGAGTACAATACAGTCCAGCACAACAGTATGGTCTTACCTGTGATTACAAATTTTTTTTTATTCATACAGTATAATGCAGTATACAAACGAAACATCTCCTTTATTAAAGAAACATATACAGTACAGTACAGTAGGATGGTGTGTAACACTGTCAGTCAGACCTACACCAGTACAGTCCTCGAGGGCAGCAAACAGGGCAGGTTTTCAGGACAACCTTGAAAGCCGTGCCTGTTTGCGACCCCCAGGGACTTGAATTGTGCATGTCCTGTGTGAGGACAGCAAGTTAAAACATTTCTGTACAAATACAAGTAAAAAAACACACAACAACATCTCCTTTATTTAGGTACAGCAGGTCAAAACATATACAATACAGCACAGCACAACAGTATGGTCTTACAGAAAGTCCTCCACATTGTCTGTCCATGGCCGATTACTTGCATGGCGCAAAACGCCATTAATGCAGTCTCGAACGCCTTTCATTACAGGATCTGTAATTTTATAAAAGCGCCGCATTTCATCCAGAATGTTTTTCCTTAAATTGACAGGAAGCGCCTTTTTTACGCGATTCCCATCGTAGTTCACTTTGAAGGCCCAGTCACAGTACAAAGAGTAGGGAACATGGTGCTTAAAAAGTAACAAGGCATACTTGTGGGATGCACCAGCACTCTTCACACTGTAATTGTCCCTGAGCATCGGTGGCAGATCGCACAGGGTGATGTTGGGCACCGTATTGATGCGAGCGGGTGTAGGTCTTTTGGGAGCGGGTGTGCTTGAGGCGACAGGTGATTTTAGGTTGTCTGGGAGGAAGCTTTCCTCCAGTCGTGGTCACCGTGTTGTCTCCTGGCGTGGTCTTGACGGGGTTGTCATGTCCTCCTCAACGGCATACATGTACACTACATCTTCTGGTGGAGGGGGTGCGCTTGGTGATGGAAGGGGGTCGAAGGTCCCATTCATCACATCCATGTCACCCCCCTGCTCCAGCGTCGGGGAAACAGGGGCATTAGCACCGAGCAAATAATGTTTGCCCACTATGTCAGCCTCTATCTTCTCCATCCGTCGATCCATCCGTTGATCCATTTGTAGCATCCGTTGCTCCACATTGTCTCCAGAAGCAGATCTATCTTTGCTAGCACAATAGAATTCCCGGGGAGATCCACAGTTATCCCATTCAGCATCCGGTCTAACGAGCTGCTTCTTGTGCATGGCGTGTGAAAATCTGGGGGGATGGGTGCAACGGAGGATGACATGGGGGTTCCATGGATAGAAGCGGCAGCGACAACGAAGAAGAGTGGAGGAGGTGACACGTGGATACCCGGTAGAGGAGAAGCGGCAGCGTCGTCGAAGAGGGATGGAGAAAGTGACCGTTGGATTTCCGGCCGAGAAGCAGAGTCGTCTAAGAGCAAGGGAGAAAGTGACCCATGGATTTCAGAGGCGGCAGCGTCGTCAGATGGAACCGGAGAAGATGGGGGTGGAGAAGACGGGCCGAAGATTTCTGGGACTGTGGCAGCAGAGTCGTCGAAGCGTATGCGAGGAATTTGTCTGCAGGTTCGATGGAATGGCTGCCAATCGTTTTGCGTTGAGAGTACATCACCGTATATCTTCTTGACATAATAAGGCTTTCGTCTATGAAAACCCTTTGCCTTTGGGGTCAGCAGAAGGTTTTCTTTATTGGCCTTAGCCTGTCGCTTTTGCCTTGGCGTGGAAACGGCTGCCGCCTTTCGCCTTTTCAGCTTGACAGGCACGGCAGACGCGAGTGGGTTCCTGCGTCCATAGAATCGGGGTTGCTCCATGGAAGCAGGTGGCACAATGCAGTATCTGGACAAGGGCAAGTTCAGATACAGATCATCGAGTGGAAGGCTATGCAAAGTGTGTAACCTTTTATGCATGGCGACCTGGTACAGGTGTTGAAAGTGGGCTTAATCTAATGTGAGTCATTAACGTATAAATACATCATCCATTTTGTGGATTCACTGCACATTGAATACACATCGACTAAACATCGAATACACATTCTTGTGTTTGTATTTCTTTCTATGCCTGTCAAAAAGATTTCAAAGGAGCTCAGCATGCGAATTAAGGAGATGTACATGAGCGGACACCGAATTGCTGCTATCCAGCGCTGGTTAGCTACTTCTGGCATTGTTGGGCCAGCAGCCACCGTGAGCTATCATGCATACGGAAAAATCATAGACCGCAAAAGGGCACCAAGGGTAACTAACGCGTAAGTATATTTATAAAACTTAACAACAAAAAAATATCAAAAAATGTACTGTACTGTACATACAGTACATCTACAGTTCTGTATCTAATATTAATGTTATTGCTGTTGATTTATATTACAACATATTTTGTATATTTATATTTATATTACAACTGTGCAGTATATATACTGTATTTTGTATATTTATATTTATATTACAACAGTATATATATTTTGTATATTTATATTTATATTACAACAGTATATATTTTTTGTATATTTATATTTATATTACAACAGTATATATTTTTTGTATAATTATATTTATATTACAACAGTATATATATTTTGTATATTTATATTTATATTACAACATTATATTTATATACATTTTATATTGCTGCATATTAATAAAACAATATATTTTCTTTACATTGTAGGGAGACAACTCTTCTGATCGACAAAATAAGTGAAGAGAATGATGAGAAGAGTGCATTAAGAGTTAAAAACACTCTGCAGGAAAAGCACAATCTGACTGTATCCGAGAGCAGCATAAAGAAGATGAGACGCAGCATTGGATGGAAATATGGACGTGTGAGGTAAAAGTGTTGTTTAGGAAACTGTACTGTACTGTACTACAGTATGCCGCTAAAATGTTTTATTCCTTGTCATTACAGAGCGTACCCCATGATACGGGATGGAAACAAAATCAAAAGAGTGGTCCAGGCCCAGGCATGGATCGACAGTGGGGAGACTTTCCAAGATTGCATCTTCACTGATGAGTCTACTGTGTCGCTGGAGAGATTTGCAAGCTTTGCATTCCACAAAAAAGGCTGCATATCTTTGAAGCCACAGCCAAAACACCCTGTGAAGCTGCATGTGTGGGGTGCCATCTCTAGGCGTGGACCGGCATGCATTGTCATCTTTGAAGGCAAAATGTATCAAATATAATGTAGCCTAATGCACTGTACTTTACTAGTGTTGCCTTACTGTATGCACTGTACTGTACTATTGTGCAGTTTTTTGAGCACTTTTCTTTTCTTGCTATAGGAATCATGAATAAAGCTTTCTTCCAAGACAACATTGTGCCCGAGATAGTGCAATACAGTAGCGGCAGCTTTTATTACTACTTTTACCGGCGGCACTCCGGGATCTACTCCAGCTGACTCGCGGTCTGGCTGCGCGCCGCCGCGTGTTCCTCCGCGCACCCCCCTCCACTTCATGTGCATTTTATCCCCCCTTCCAGACCCCGTACCCGGCTCCTGCTCTGCCCCTCTGCTTCCCCGCACCCTCGCTTACCTCACTTTAAACTCCAGGGGTGTCGGGGAAGCCGGGGAAGCCGGGGACGTCACAGTAACGCCGCAACAAGCCGCGTCACCACGCTTCCCGCACGGCAGGAAGTGTTAGAATAAAAGCTGCCGGTGCTGTACATCACACGCGAGTTCCCCAATGGTCACTGCGTCTACCAGGACAACGATCCAAAGCACACCGCGTCAACAGCGCATATCCTTGAGCGCGGCATCAACTGGGTGAAGACGCCAGCGGAGTAAGTGCAGTAGACCGTGTCCCATTTTTGTTACCAACAGTTTTTATTTCTTAAACCAATTGTCATTTTTTTCAATGACAGATCGCCAGACTTCAATCCGATCGAAATGATCTGGCATCAGCTGAAGGACCATATCCGGAAAGTGGCGAAACCCTCCAAAAAGGACGAGTTGTTGAAAGGCATAATGAGTTTTTGGAACGATGTACTCACCGTGGAACGCTGCAATAAATATATAGACCATTTGCCACTGTGTTGCCCATTGTCATCGCGCGTAATGGGCAAGCATCAGGAAAGTAGCACTGTGCTGTAGTATTGTAAGTACAGAATGATACAGGTAAGTATGGCACAGATTTTTTCTTTCCCAATAGTCAGAGTATACAGTAGTTACAGTACAGTTTTTTCTTTACAGAGAGAGCAGCACCAGCCATTAGGTTACAGAAAACAGTATTTAACAGTAGTCAGAGTATACAGCAGTTCCAGTATAGACTAGTTTGACAGTACTACAGTGACTGCCTACAGTACTAACTGCTCAATTTTTTTCTTACACATCACACAATGCCATAATACAGTACGTACGCACATACTGTAACTGCACTAATTTTTTGTTTTCATGTCGTTTCAGGAAAAAAGGGTGGCCTGGCCTGGGGGGAGGTGGGTTTTTGTGTCTAGTTTAATCTGTTGTCTACAGTACAATGTACAGTATATAAACAGCTGTATTGATGTACACAAAACCTCTCCTCTCTCAATGAACTACTGTACTGTTCACAGAATGAGGAACAAGATACAGACGGGAAAAAATAATATTTCTATATATATATATATAAATATATATATATATATATATATATATATATATATATATATATATATATATTATACAGTACATTACAGTATATATTATTAATTAATATTCATATAAATGTCCATTTTTCATGTATCTCCATGTATTACAAATGTGTTGTAAATGTTTATCCAATTTCAATCTGCCAGAAGAATTTAATAAAGACTGCATTATGTATTCTTCATGATTATTTTATCTTTGTATTTTTTTTCCCCTGATGAAATAAAATAAATATTTATTCACATTCCTGGTAATCTTAATCATTGACAACAACCACCCCCCCTACAGTATAAGAATGAATGAAAAAACAACATGAATCAGTTAATGCTTTTTTTACTCTCAATTCTCACAATGCTGTGCACATCAGATTTACATTTCAAATTCGAGAAGGGATTTTCCAAAGCGTTACCATAAATAAAGCCTCAAAGGGTTTGGGGGGTTGGGTGAGTCATGCGCAGTAAGCAGCTAGCTCCCATCTCAAAGAGGCTTAGAGTACACGCAGGTGCAGTGAGGCGATTGACGCTTGGCTAGGGACAGATTAAAAACACAATGACTAACATCAGAAAATGAATGACTCTGTGGAGGTGGGGAGGGATGAAGGATTAGTTGTGCTGCAGTTCAAAGAAATTACATACTGTAGAGTACAGTACAGTAATTTCAAAAGGCAGTTCATCATAATAATTTGATCAATAAACCCCCAAATACAACCCCCAAATACAGTACGTACATAAAAAGCAAGTCACTTTAACTCCCTGTGCCTCAGGCACCAAAAACAAACAGTAGAATATTAGCTCCACCGGACAGGCAGAGACCTGTGCCTGCAAAATGTATATGCAAAGCGCTACGTATACTGTAACTAACAGCATTATACAAAAACATGCTATCAATATTATTATTATATCAAGGTGATGCCCTGTGCAAATCAAATTCGAGAAGGGATTTTCCAAAGCGTTACCATAAACAAAGCCTCAAAGGGTTTGGGGGGTTGGGTGAGTCATGCGCAGTAAGCAGCTAGCTCCCATCTCAAAGAGGCTTAGAGTACACGCAGGTGCAGTGAGGCGATTGACGCTTGGCTAGGGACAGATTAAAAACACAATGACTAACATCAGAAAATGAATGACTCTGTGGAGGTGTCTGTAGAATGACTCTGTGGAGAGGGGGGTTGGATGACTCATGCGCAGTAAGCAGCTAGCTCCCATCTCAAAGAGGCTTAGAGTACATGCAGGCGCAGTCAGGCGATTGACGCTCGGCTAGGGACGGATTAAAAACACAATGACTAACTTCAGAAAATGAATGACTCTGTGGAGGTGTCTGTAGAATGACTCTGTGGAGAGGGGGGGGTTGGATGACTCATGCGCAGTAAGCAGCTAGCTCCCATCTCAAAGAGGCTTAGAGTACACGCAGGCGCAGTGAGGCGATTGACGCTTGGCTAGGGACGGATTAAAAACACAATGACTAACTTTAGTAAATGAATGACTCTGTGGAGGTGTCTGTCTAAAATAGTTTGTGTGTGCGTGGGGGAGGGATGAAGGATTAGTTGTGCTGGAGTTCAAAGAAATTACATACTGTAGAGTACAGTGAAAAGAAATAAAGTGCGCAGCTAATAAATAAGTGACGTGATAATTAGTGATAACAATAAATTACGTGACCTTGAACAGAGCGTCTGCAGCTGCGATGGAGGGGGGGCTCAGGGACCCCCTAGAGCTAACAGATAAAAACAGAAAAGACACAGTGCACAACGCTCATAGTGCATTAAATATTATATTGGCATAAACAATAGGATAAGGTGAGTATTGTGCGTACATCAATGTAGTAAAAACAATCAGTTTCGGGATATTGTTACCCAAACGCCTCAGGATACCGGAACAGTTGTCCACACAAGGGTATTGATGCTGGTAACTCAGGTACAGAAACCTATTGGGATAGGTATGAAGCCTTTGATAGTTCTTTCTCCCCAGAGCACGAGTCAAACGTAAGCTGCTGTCCCATACAGTGCTTTGCCAAAGCGAAACTCCACACCGACTCCAAACCATGGGTTTCGAAACGCGTTGAACTTATGGTCAAGAGTTCTACCTCTAACTACCACCCCACTACGCGAGCTGACCGAGTGTGAACGGCGCCAGAACCGCGCGATCTCCCCCGCGGTGACGTCATCAACCCGGAAGTGCAGCGCACGGAGGGGAGTGAGAGAATCCAGCCGGTGTGGAGTTTCGCTTTGGCAAAGCACTGTATGGGACAGCAGCTTACGTTTGACTCGTGCTCTGGGGAGAAAGAACTATCAAAGGCTTCCTACCTATCCCAATAGATTTCTGTACCTGAGTTACCAGCATCCATACCCTTGTGAGGACAACTGTTCCGGTATCCTGAGGCGTTTGGGTAACAATATCCCGAAACTGATTGTTTTTACTACATTGATGTACGCACAATACTCACCTTATCCTATTGTTTATGCAAATATAATATTTAATGCACTATGAGCGTTGTGCGCTGTGTCTTTTCTGTAGAGTACAGTGCAGTAATTTCAAACGGCAGTTCATCATAATAATTTGATCAATAAACCCCCAAATACAACCCCCAAATACAGTACTGACAAAGCACACTAATCAAACGCACATGGTCGCAGTCAAAAGCTACTGTACAGCACAGATTGAATATCGTTACACAGTAAGATGGTTTTTGCAGGCTTGTGGAGAAAGAAAAAATAAAAAAATTACCATAATTTTTTTTTAATTTTACATTTCTTTTTGGTCACTCACTCAGGCAAGCAAGCAGTGGTGGGCGAAGTTACAAGCGCATGCGCAGTAAATTACTGCTGTCAAGCAGGAAGGTGATTCAAACCAGATACACGTTCAAAGGAATGGTGTGGGAGAGATGTAATATGTGTTATGAAATTAAGTTAAAAACAAATTTATTGGGAGAGATCCTCAAAAAAAAATATACGGTCCTCAATACATAAATCCTATGTTAGCGGTGAATTAAAAATAAGGTGGAGTAAGGGTAGACCAAAAAGGAGTATGTATCCCAAATAAATTCTAGGCTACTGTAGCTCTGTACCCTCTAACAGGGCAGGTAAGTATATGCAATGATACAGTATATGGTTTCTAAACGTTTGACACAGTGTGTAGCACTGACATGTGAAAGGAGATACAATATTGCCAAAAGGGTTACTCAAACAATGTCAGTAGCGAGGGTTCCCTTTACACTGTTACAGTACTGTTCGCGCCTATGCATTTCAACAATTTTCAAATGAGACATACCGTACAGCAGCACAGCACTCCAAATGCATGAATACTTTAAATATGCAAATTTACAATTACTGCACGCACAGACTGTGTACTGACGTAGGTTGAACCGCGAAGGTATTAGACTTCAAAGACAACAGCTCGCAAACGCCCCCCTGAGTTCTTACACGGCATTGCAGTATTGCAGACAGCGAGAATAAAATTCTAATATCACGGGCACGAAAAATAACGCAGTTCACTCCGGGAGAAAATGACACAAAACCGCACATAACCGGGATAATCTGAAATTCGCGGATCTAGCTGAGTTAGAATAAATGTTGTCGCCACTGTATGTGCAGCTGGTCTCAGCTGCTTTTGGGAGGGTAGTGGCGCCTCCTCCCAAGTTTTAAGCTTGCCCATCCCCACTTTCCAAGTTGGCAGGTCAGTTTCATTTTTCTGGGCTACGACAGATCCTATGCTGTTCATTCTTCCTGTAATTATATAGGTAACAAAGAATTTTAACTCAGGGAGTGTTAGGACCTGCTAACGGTCATGCCATGAAAGTGGAAGCAGGCTTAAGACGCTTTGGCCAAAGGGTTAAACTAAATAACCCTTTTTCAGGAAAATATATAGGTATTGCACTATTTTTGTCACATTGGAAGTAGCTTTGGGCATCGTTGTTTGTTTTTTGTTGTATTAGTCTGTAGAAATACTGTCCACTGATAGAGATGTAGCAAACATTATTACACCTAGTAATTTAATAAAGCTGGTTTTTCATTTCCACGCTGCTGAATATCATTTAACTCATTCTTTTTTACAACATTGATGTGTCAATGTGTGTGCATATATTTTATTTGTACAGTATGAATAATTCCTAGACAGATTTCTTCAGAACTTTAGAAACTCTTTAATTGGCATACAGTAACAATATTTCCATTTATTTTGCAACCAACAGTTTAAGAGAAAAAAAAGAAAGCTGTACAAACAGTATACTGAAAGTATTATGCGTTTATGCTGTTTTTGGTGTTAATTTTTCATTTTTATTCTTCATACAACGGTTAAATAAGTGAATTTAAATTAATATTTTGCTTGATTGATCTTGCACCAACTATAAACGTAAACTACAAGCTAAGTTCCAATTCAAGTTTTCTTCTCAATATCACTGCATGTGACAATTCATTCATTCTGTGAAATTGCCAACCAGCTTTAAAACATCATGACAAACAATATAATAATTGTAAAATTCTAAGCATCAATCCATTTTATTATAAGGCCAGCATAATGTAGAATCAATGACAGATTCTTTTAGCCTGACATATAATTATAGACCTCAAATGTTTGAGTAGGTTTTTAGTGTATGCTTGTGTACCCAGTCATTATACTGTAAGTATGTTTTCCTTATTGTTCCCAAGATCAATAAAGGTACATTGCTGAATGAAATCTTTTTTAATGCAAACTGCTGACAGTTCCTTTCTATAATTTATTTGTTTAAAAGTTCATTTTTTAAGTAAATGTTCTAGTTTTGTGCGTGTTTAAAGCTAAAAATATTTAAAGCCAACACTGCCAACAATTTTCAATTTGGCCCAGTATCCGAAGAGGAGATTACACAAGCGCTCCTCAAATTAAAACTAAGCAGCCAATGTGGACCTGACTTACTACATTCTAGGTTCCTAAGACTTGGTGCCCCAGCAATTGCCAAATCAATTGCCTCCATAGTCAACTCTATCCTGTCTGCAGGCCATATCCCTAAGACCTGGAAAGCTGCCAGAGTTGTCCCAATCTTCAAAAGTGGGGACAAAAACACTGTCTCAAACTAAATCAAGACTAAATTTGTAAAGCTTCCAGCGACTGAGCTCCAGATTAGAACCAACACTAACACCACCCTAACCCCTGTCACTAGTTTTAAATACCTGGGCATATGGTTTGACTCCCACTTAACATTCGGGATGCACATTGATACCCTGACAACCAAGACCTATACCAAACTAGGGGTACTTTACAGGAACAAATCCTCCCTAAGTCTCCTGGTCAGAAAGCGTATCGCACAGCAGATGCTAATGCCAATTATTGCATATGGAGACATAGTATATGGCTCGGCACCTCAAACCCACCTTTGCAAACTTCATACCCTCTAAAATTCAATTTAGCGTTTTGTTCTCCAATGCAACTATAACACACATCACTGCGAAATGCTCAAAGAACTAGATTAGTCATCACTCGAGTCTAGGTGCAAAGTTCACCTTTCCTGTCTTGCCTTCAAATTCTTTATGGGCAAGCTACCCAGCTACCTGAACAAGCTCCTCTCCCCTACCACATGCAGCACTTATCATCTGAGATCAGGCTCCAAAAGACTGTTCATGGTCCCAAGGCTCACCAAAGTATCCGGACGTTCCTCCTTCTCTTACCGTGCACCCCAAAACTGGAACAACCTATCAGACACTCTCACATCCACCACCAGTTTAAGTTCTTTCAAATCTAAGGCTGTCACACATTTTAATCTGGTCTGTAACTGTTTCATATGTCCATAACATATATTATCTTTAACTGTGCATGCAATGTCTTGTATATAATGTATACCCTGCTCATTTATGTAACTGTATTTGTAACCATGTATTATTTGTCTTAACTCTGTGCCCAGGACATACTTGAAAATGAGCGGTAACGTTCAATGTATTACTTCCTGGTAAAATATTTTATAAATAAATAAATAAACAAATAAAAAATCTGAAATTCACAAACAAGGGGATTGATTGTATTCTCCAAACTATAGTCCTATAACACATGATTTCCGGGTTTTCCAAAACCACGGGACCATAACAATATAGCAGATAGAAGTGAAACAGAAACAAAACATAATTTCCTATTTTCTCTCAGAATCATTATACCCGTGTATGGTGTTCCCTTCCATATATGTAAGTGTAATGGAGTGCTCACCACAAACAAGGCGTGACTGCGAGGCCGAGGTGGGGATAGATATAAACACCAACCCACAGCCGCGTAGGCGCATCTGGAGTGTAGATTGGTCGAGGTAGCCGGGTCAGGGTTGGAGAGGTAAGGATAGCCAAAGGTACTTGCCGATGTCGGGGTTGGAGAGGTAAGGATCGTTGAAGGTACTTAGCCGTGGTCAGGATTGGAGAAATGCGGATCGTTGTGGTACTTTGCCGAGATCGGGATTGGAGAGGTGCGGATCGTCGTTGGTAGTCGGGGTCAGGAGCATAGAAGAGCGGAGTCCAGAGGAATTGCCAAGGTCAGAAACAGAGGATCTAGAAACCGGAGTACATGACAAGACTGTGGTAGCAGTAAACACTTCGAACAAACAAATGTTTATTCTCAGCCGATATGCTAGAGGGCAGGCTGAACATATAAGTGAATTTACAGGGGGTACCTAATGCTTTCCTAATTCTAATGGGAACAGTGGTGGTTAATAGGTGTACAAAGGATACATACATCTTGTGGTGCCATCGCTGTCCTCTAGGGGCTGAATGGGGCAGCTATTGGACTTTTTCACCACAGAGAGTTAATTTAATCCTCCTTGGAATGGCTATTCAGGTGATAACTAATGAAGCAAATCAACCTGTTCTGAATAGTCAGGAAGTGCTTTAAAAGTCTGGAAGCTGCAAGTCACAGAGATACCGTTTCCTCAGAGAAGGGGGGAGACAGAGGAGCACCCCAGCTAATGGAGGCTGGCTAAAGAAGTGTGAGAGACACTGCTGAGAGAGCTGTGCTGAAGCAGTGACGGCTGGTTACAGAGGAACACAGGAGTTTCCCTGAGCTCCCGTGGGGTTGAATCCCAAAGAGAAGAAGGAAGGACGATAGACTGTGCTGAAGCAGGGATATCGCCAGCTTGACTTACAGATAAGCCAAACCCTTATTTGCTGTATACAGAGACTTTATATGCTCAGCCATAATATCTGTTTGGGGTGGAATGAGCTTAGCTATCCACCCGGGTTCGTAAGGGTTGGAGCTGAATGTGCAGTTAGCTTTCCTAATGGAAATAGGAATTGATTTTATTATTTGTTTTTTCTTAAAGGGACGGTGGGCCTATTCATATTATTTATCCCTGTAAATAAACCCCAAGTATAGAGAAATACAGTGTTTCCTGCCTCATTTTGGACAAAAGAGACTGCAATGTGGTGTCGGCATCACAATATGGTGGAGAATGCGGGCAGTCCCTAAGGCAGAAGCAGCGGAAACTGTGGGTTTGAAGATAAATGCGGGGATTTAAAATTGCTGCCCAACTGAAGTTAAAAGCAAGCAAAGTTTGTCCCAATGTGTAGGACCAGTTGTGCTTACAGCATGCACAGAGAATGTGTGAAGTGTGGATGCAATAGCACCCAGAGTTCAGAAGATTTAAAGGTACTGAATTGAAGCAGAAAACCAATTTTTTTTCTGAAGCGAGTGAATTTGCAGCTAGCAAGTGCTGTGTATAAATGAAATAGCGCCTCCAGTAGTTCAAGGTGAAGAATACACCTGAAGGTAGAAAATGGAGGATACAATGTGTTTTATGTGTAATATGCCTGGCCACACAAAACAATGTCCTTTCAGGAATGGGTATCCTGGCGTGGTCCCACAAAAGGAACCACACCCAGGATGTTTATGGTGTGAAAAGCGGAACCACACCAAAGATTGTCCCTTCAGGCAGGATGGTGACGATGATGATGATGACGAGAGAGAACGTGTGCCTAGTATTTTAAAGCCAAAGTTACAGCAGAGCCATGATGAGAATACTGCTATGTTAAAGCAGAGTTTGCAACAGATGACAATGTCCCTACACCAGACCCGAGATAAGCTACAGCCCAGAGCGTTTGGCGCAATAGTCACGGGAACGACGACACGCCAAGAGATGACAGAGGCTGCCGCTACCACCGTGTGCAGAGAGATGAGCGAACCAGAGAGAACAAGTCCTGACTGGAGACTATGCTATGAGATGTCCCAGAGAGATGTGCAAAACTTAAACACAGACTTAGAAGTTTCGCAGCAAGAGGCTCACACGCTCAAAACAGAGCTGGAACTCTCACGCCAGGAGGTCTGTGAATTGAAGGATGCTGAGGAAGAGATCCTGACTCATTTAGTAAGGGTAAAAAGAGCAAATACAAGCCTGGGACAGAAAAATTCAGACTTGACTGACCAGATCAGTAAAGGTGCTAAGAAACTTCACTAAGCAGGGAAAGTGGAGAAGCAATTGATCCAGGAAATGCTAGAGGTGCAAGAATCACTGCAGAATGCAGAGAGGATGCAACGTGTTTCCCTGGAGCAGCATACACAAGCAGCGCACCTATGGCAGAGACAGCAGCAAGAGCTACATGCAAGTCTGCAAGCGGCCAAGGAGAAGCAGCGAGTGCTACGGGAAAGGCTGAGTACCCAGTATGTCCCCACAGAACAGCATGAGGAGCTGAGGGCCACGCTGTATGCCACAAGAGCATCTCTGGGGGCGGAGCTTAGATACCAGGTGACTCTATATGAGAGGGAGCGGGAGAAAGTCCAGAGACTGGAGCAGGAGCTGGAGAAGCAGAGAGGCAGCTCCATCCCCATGAGTCGGTACGCCAACGAGAAAGAGGCCTGGAAAACAGAAGCAGCGGCGGTCTTAGCGACAGAAAATGCAGAGCTCCAAAAGATGAAGGAGGCGCTGATGCAAGCCCAGTGCAAGCACCGCGGAAGAGGTGAAGGCCCTGAGAGGGGACTTGCAGGATCAAATTGAAGAGCTGCAGACGCAGATTGCTGAGCGAAAAATACAGCTCGCCAAGAGGGAGGAGGTGACCGTCCGTCAGGTGGCTTGCCTGACATTGCGCTATGAAACCGAGATGGCCGATATCCGCAAGCTGCTGGACCACACGGCCAATGAGAGGGCCTGACTGCAGCTGGAGCTGGACAAGGTCTGGGAGGAGCACTGGCAGTTGCAGGTCAGAAATAGAGGAAAAGAAACAGATTTAAGCCTTGCGCTGAACCAGCTAGGAGATGTGGAATCACGACTCAACGCCAAAGAAGCTGAACTGGCAGCTACACTGAGTGAAAAAAGAATTGCAGAAGGACAGCCTCTCGACCTGAGAAAGGACCTGGAGTCTGAGCGTGCTGACCGCCAGATGGCAGAGAAACAAAAGCATGACCTGAACGAGAAACTTGAGGCCCTAAAGACTGAGCATGAGGCTATGTTGGACTCTACTGCTGCCGAACAGGAGGTTTCTCAGCTGAAGTTGGAGAAAAAGGTATTGGCCCAGCCCAAGCGTCTGTATCCCACAGAAACGAATGCCCGTGAAGACAACGGTATCATGAGAACTGGGGACACCGCTCAGTTGCAAAATAAGATGACAAAGCTTGAACTGCCTAGGCAAGTGAGGCTCACAAGGAAGAATGACTACAATACGGTTGAAGTACTACAGTCTACTTTCCACAAGGCGCGGAATGGGAAGACCAAGGTGCTATGGAGTAGCACAGTGGGAATCCAGTCATACTGCAGTGCCCAGGGGACCCAAAGTGGATTCCTTGCCATGAGGGCAGTCACTGTGAAGAGACAGCCGCGAATGAGATGGAAGTGTGCCCGTGATCGTAAGAGGAGAAAGACCGCACAGATGGCACAAGACAAGGAGATAGTGAGGTACCAGTCTTCAGGCCCAGATGGCCTGGTAATTACCCCAAAAAGAAAATGTCTAAATTGGAAGGCAAGAAAAAAAAAGGGGGAGGGAAGGGCCGATGTCTGACAAAGAGGTAGGTGCACAGGAATAGTGCACAGGCCGCTCACAGGATAATTTTTTGCTGGGGGGAGGGATATGTGGTGCCATCGCTGTCCCCTAGGGGCTGAATGGGGCAGCTATTGGACTTTTTCACCACAGAGAGTTAATTTAATCCTCCTTGGAATGGCTATTCAGGTGATAACTAATGAAGCTAATCAACCTGTTCTGAATAGTCAGGAAGTGCTTTAAAAGGCTGGAAGCTGCAAGTCACAGAGAGATCGTTTTCCCCAGAGAAGGGGGGAGACAGAGGAGCTCCCCAGCTATTGGAGGCTGTCTAAAGAAGTGTGAGAGACACTGCTGAGAGAGCTGTGCTGAAGCAGTGACGGCTGGTTACAGAGGAACACAGGAGTTTCCCTGAGCTCCCGTGGGGTTGAATCCCAAAGAGAAGAAGGAAGGACGATAGACTGTGCTGAAGCATGGACATCGCCAGCTGGACGTACAGATAAGCCAAACCCTTATTTGCTGTATACAGAGACTTTATATGCTCAGCCATAATATCTGTTTGGGGTGGAATGAGCTTAGCTATCCACCCGGGCTAGTAAGGGTTGGAGCTGAATGTGCAGTTAGCTTTCCTAATGGAAATAGGATTTGATTTTATTATTTGGTTTTTCTTAAAGGGACGGTGGGCCTATTCATATTATTTATCCCTGTAAATAAACCCCAAGTATAGAGAAATACAGCGTTTCCTGCCTCATTTGGGACAAAAGAGACTGCAATGTGGTGTCGGCATTACAGTCTGTATACAGAAAGGTTGAAAGAGATCAACCAAAAAAGACACCTGACTGCACTCAAGTGAGTTAATGGTGTAGTGGCCGGAAATATTCAATCCTTAGGATATATAAATCCCATATAGCCACATCAAATCCTAACGTTAAAATCTTTTAATGGGTAAATATAACACAAAAAAATGAACAAACACACGAATATGAAATCAATTAAAATAAAAGAAAGCAAACAATGGACAGCTACCACACATCACCATTTAAGGGGCTTTTGTTGCCCAATTTATGATAGGTAGGGATATTGTGTGGTGCCTGTAGTATATTGTGAAAGACAAGAGAGTGAGACGTCGCTCAAACCATAATATCAAAATAGTGTATAGAAAGCCTGGTGGATGGGGAAAAGGCAATAATATAACGAAAAAAAGTGACAGAGGTCACTAAAGTCCCCTATTGGTTGCACTCAAGGCAGAAACAAGTTACATAACTAAAAGATATAAATATCCTCAATATGGACTTAAAGTCCCAGATGGAATTAAATAAATGCTAGACGATACAATATCAACTAAAAGACTAATGTCTGGAAAAAAAAAACATCTACACCGGGTGTGTGACGTCACTCGTGGGCGTCTGAGAGTGGAAGTACTCGTGGAGTTGAGCAGTATCTGCTGGGAGCTACTTTGGTCTGGGAGCACATAGAAACATAAGGAGCACGGTTGTATGAATTTCGTTTGCCTGTTACTGATGTGGCTTATATCTTTGGGCACATCAGGAGCTTTCTGACTGGGGATTGCAGCTACTTACACCCCCCCAAGGCTGACTACTATGTACATACATACATATATATATATACAGTGGTCGACAAATCACCAAAAAATCTACTCGCCGAACAAAAAATTCTACTCGCCACCTAGTACCACACGTGTGCTGCTTGGGCCAATAAGAGCTCGCCACGATGTTAAATCCACTCGCCCGGGGCGTGCAAATGTATAGGTTTGTCGAACACTGTATATATATATATGTTACCTGACGATTTGATTATTGCATACTTACCCACTTAGGCTCCTGATTGTTTAAGTGTTCACCTTGACCCACCCCCAGAGCTTCATAGCTTTGGTAGCAACATTAGGGATACTATGAGATATATTTACTACAAATTATAATTGATTTTGTATTCCTTACCATATTGGTTGCTACCCCCCTCCCACCCGCACCCCTACAGGGGTATTTTAACATCACAATTTGTTTTTATGTCACTTGCTTTTCGGCGTTAAATATGGTTCATTAAAGTTTTTTTATTTTTTGGATTTTAATAGTGGATGTCATTGTTATACTTTATGCCATTAGACATTCTCTGTGGACATATATGGTCCTTTTATGGATTATGTTTATTTTTTTTAGACATTAGTCTTTCAGTGGATATTGAATCCTCTAGCATTCATTTCATTCCATCTGGGACTTTAAGTCCACACTGAGGATATTTATATGTTTTAGTTATGTAACTTGTTTCTGCCTTGAGTGCAACCAATAGGGGTCTTTAATGACCTCTGTCACTTTTTTAGTTATATTGGTGCCTGTAGAAGTCAGCTACTGATAAATAGGTCTCTGAAGCGCACAATGACTATCACTTTCTACTTGTTAAACCGTGTAGCCGATGTGCTTGTATTTACAGTAGAGGCCACATTTATTCTAACGCTTGCTTTAAACTAGCCGGGTTACATTCAGAGTATGTTCTGGGCTAGTTTGAGGCACGTTTAAGGCATTTCTGCATTGACTAACGACCCATAGGATTAACACAGCAGGGGTCCCTGGCAAATTCAGTTTGAATGGGACTGCCAGGACCCCCACTGTTAATCTGATAGGCCATTAATCAATGCAGAAATGCTGGGGCTAGTTTAAGGCACGTTTAAGGCATGTATTCTGGCAATTCCTGGCTCTTTTTGGTGAATGCCACTGGTTTTTGTTAGAATAATCGTAGTCTTCACTGTAGCACAAAGGTCTTAAGTTAGCAATGTCAATTAAGCCAATGCTTAAGACTAATGTCCTAATGGTGTAACATGCTGAACTACTAAACATAGTTAGCGACGTACATGGTGACAACATAGCATTGCCAATGTAAAGTATCAATATGCAAGCGTTAGTATGTTTGAGTATCAGATCATATTGTAATAACTCCCAGGGATACTCATCTGATACATATGTATTTTTGTGTTTGTAATTGCCCATTGACTGCTGATATATTAATCTGTGTCCCTTTAGGGTACAGATAAATACAGTGACAGCCAATGCATTGTTTGGCAAATGCTTGTTTTGAATTGATTGTATTTTTTTCTATTTGTTTTCATTGTTTGGATTCAATTGTTTGGAATTTGGATGGCTTGTTTTTAGTACATTTTAGGATTGGTTAGCGTTTTAAATTAATTATTTGTTTTGTTTGCTAGTGTTTAAAATTAATTAATTGTTTTGTTGGCTAGTGCTTTTATTTATTAGATAGTTTGGTTGGCAAGTGCTTTTATTTATTTAATTGGTTGGCTAGTGCTTTTATTTCTTGGGGTGTTTAGGTGCTTGTGTATATCTTTTATTATTGTGTAATTTTGGCCTTTATGCTTTTATATTAGGGTGACCATTGACTGCTGTAGTGGCTCATCATGCCCATATTAAAAGGTTATGATGTACCACTATGCCAATCAATTGGTAGAGGGTGAGTATAGTGGGCCCGTGGTGTGTATTTAGGCCTCCTGGGTGGGTAGTGGGGAGGGTGGGTTAACCATTTAATTGCTATAGCGGTTATTAACTGCTATGGTGATTAAGGGGCTAGGGGCAATTAGATTGTATTTTCTTGTATTCTTTCTGGCAATGGAGGACATTGAAATGGAGTATGCTGATGAGGACACCCTTCATAATGGCCGAGGTAAGTAGAAAGTTTTATTTACTTTATTTATGCTGGCTGGCAAATGTTTGATTTTATAATGGGCAAATTAGCTATTATCCATATCTGATAATAGTTATTTTGCCCATTATAGTACTGTATTTGTTGGGAGGGGAGGGGGTGAATTTATTTCAATGTATTGCAAAAAAAAAATTGCCCAAAAGATTGGTACTGCAGGCCAGTGGGGACCCATGGGGACAACCCGAAGGCCCCCAGACACCTGTGGGTCCACCTGAGGACCCCATGACACCCACAGGAACAAACGGAGGGACCCCAGACACCCGCAAGGACCACCCGAGGACCCGTGGACACCCACGGCCTCTGGTATCAATCATGTGGGAGTAGAGGAGGTGGGAATTAGTGTTGTATTGTTTCTAATGTTTATTGTGGGTGGCAGCTGTTTTAATATACATTATTATACTAATGTATGAGC
Organism: Ascaphus truei; assembly: GCF_040206685.1. NCBI lineage: Eukaryota > Metazoa > Chordata > Amphibia > Anura > Ascaphidae > Ascaphus > Ascaphus truei. The sequence continues at coordinate 304,947,959 of NC_134486.1, read as the reverse complement.
GGGGGGTCTTCGGAGTAGAACCGCGTTGATTTGCGGTTCGGAACCCCCTGCTTCCCAAGATACAGACCCCGTTATGGGGTGCCGGTATCTCCTATGCATATAAATACCAATTAAAAAACAATATGCCAATTAATATGCCAATAGCAACTGTCCAGAGCATTTAGCAATAAGTGAGGAGAAAGAGGTTATATTCCATACTGTACTTTGTTCAGATGACAGGATGTTTCTGGAATTCCTCTGTGTTTGTCCTCCTGTTGCCGCTGCAATTGGGATGCCTCACTTATTGCTGAACGCTCTGGACAGTTGCTATTGGCCCATTAATTGGCACATTGGTTGCTCTGATAGCTCCTAATGAGGTGAGCCTAAGTTGACTTTGTTGTTCTCATTCATTATAGGGCTTCTTATATAATTGATACATTAACTTTTTTAGGGAGTTATGCTTCTTTTTTTACACAGGGTTAAAGGGAAGTACCTCTGGTCATTAGGATCTCTAGGAATGGACCTGAGGAAATGGGTAATCACCCCGAAACATTTCCCACCTATTTGTCCTGTTTATTTCATTCCCTCCACTTCTTGTAGTTTCCCTTGTCCTCTCTCCATTTCCCTGTGTTATTTCCCTTTCCCCATTCACTGTGAGCTACTTTTTTGCTTTATTTATATTTTGTTTTTGCTTGTTGCATGATCCAAGTTGTGTACTTTTTGCTTCATTTGGCACATTCATTCATTAAATTCTTTTGGCATATCCTCCTTGAATCCTCTTTTTACCTTGATTCGGCAGTGAGTGCTGGGTACTCCTCCCTTTTTTTCCATTTATACTTTGGAGGAAATAGGGTCCTCTTTGTTCCCTTGTGCACCCTGCATATTATGTTTGTGTTCCCATTTTTGAGTGCTATCTATCCCTGTTCTTTTCAAATTAAGCAATGAAGAAATGCTGTGATGAGAAAGACAGAAGAGACACACAGATGCAGCCACGAGAATTCGAACACTTTGGAAATTCTGGAGCAGTCTCAGTAAATGCCTCAACATTACCAATACATTTCTGTGAGATTCTTAATGGCCCATCGGATTAACACAGCAGGGGTCCCTGCAGTCACATTCAGTTGGAAAGTGACTGCAGGGAACCCCTGCTGCGTTAATCCTATAGGCCATTAAGAATCTCACAGAAATGTTGAGGCAATCTTGAGGCATTTACTGTGAGACTGCTCCAGATTTTCCAAGGTAAGTGTTCTAATACTCGTGGCTGCATCTGTACTGTAATACCTGTTTAATTGTAGACACTGCATTAATATAATCTATCTATTTCAATAATTATGATAAGCATTGACAGATCGTCTAGGGTTTTCCTATAAGGCATTCAATAAAGCAATGTATTGGAAATAATTGTGATTTAGTAGTTTATACATATAAATTGCATCAATAGACATAATTGTTATGGTGGCAGTTGTTGCAGGGTAAATGCAACTACACACGCGGGTTTCTTGACAAGGCTTATTTATTTAGCCTTAAAAGATATACAGCACACAAAAACAAAAAATAGCTTTTCATAAGCAAACAAAAGGGAAAAAATGGCTTTTCATCAGCAAACAAAAGAAAAATGGCTTTTCCTTCAGCAGACCAAACAAAACAGTTTCTCTTTAGAAATTTAAAAATGTAAAAATAAGGCAGCTACCCTTTTCTATGCAGGGGACAGACAGTTCATAATTCATCTACTTTGCTCACAGACCTTGTATCAGTAATCTCTTCAGTAGCTTACTCCTCTCTCCTCAACAGCCAGCCTCCATTTGTCTACAGCCTGGGGTTTAAACACACCTTGATTAGGCAGCTGGGATCCAACTAATTGTCCTGAGGTTCCCAGCTGAAGTTAACCTAGTCACTGCTGCACTGCAGACTAGACATAGGTTTTCCAGGCATATAGCTGGTGGCTTTTATTTACCCTGTCACAGCAGTCAACATGTGTTGATTTGATTTACTTTTTCAATCTTTATCATTCAGAAAAGTTTGCAAATTCACATAATTTACTGAGGATGAGAAGGAGGAGGACAGTCTTCATCCTGGTGAGGTAAGTACCACTATTATCTACTATAAGGTGGCTATTGATTGCCACTGTGGAACTCAGGGCTGACTCAATAGGATTTATGCGGCAGGGGTCCCATTCAGAAGCATTTTAAGTGTAATTACTGTATGTAGTTCACTTTGATATCTTTGATTGAGTTGTAAAATAACATCACAACTATCTATTTTTCTATCTATATTTGCTACAAATACAGCTCAACCCCCTTATAACGCTGTCCTTGGAGTCCACAGAATCACATCGCGTTATAAGCAGATTGCATTAGAAATAATGTACAATTGTATGCATTGTACAATAAACTATTTAATATCCAATAATTGTGTTGCAAATTATTCATAAATAGGAAATTGGGAGCCACACTTGCATCTCGTTATAAGTGGATTCGCATTGTAACGGATCTCGTTATAACGGGGTTGAGCTGTACAATCAATCAGGCAAATCAGAAATAAAACTATGAGGACTTCTATAAATTACAAATCATCAGGGCTCGACAAATGCACTTGCCCGCGTTGAGTTGATTTTAGCAGCTGACATGATAGCGGCCAGCGACAGAACAGGAGGACTAGAGACCATGGGAGCAGAGCAGCACTGGAGGAAAACAGCTGGCAATGGGAGAAGAGGACTAAGGACCACCATGTCAGTGGAGCAGGGCAGCAGAGGCCTTAGATGGTGGGCAGCGGCGGCAGTAGTAGGAGAAGAGCATTGACACCATTTGAGTAGCATAGGAGAACAGCTGGGGGAAGCTGTGCTGTAGCAGTGGCAGACACTGGATGTCAGTAAAGATTTTGGGGTCAGACAGTTGGGGCGCAGGCCACAGACAACCCACCGTCTCCTTCCTATGCTTTAGTGCTCCACCAAAGCCTGGTAAGTGAGAGTGAGAGCAGGAGGTGGGTGAAAGAATGTGGGGGGTGAGAGAAGGGAGTGAGAGAAGAAGAGGAGAATGATGAGGTGTGAGAGAAGGATGGGTGAGAGAGGAATAGGAGAAGGAGGAGGTGAGAAGGAGGGAGGAAGTTCCTTTTTTGTCTGACGAGTAGCATTTTTTATAATTTGTCGAGCCCTAGAAATCAGTATTTTTGTTGTTGTACATATCTCCTCCTACATCTGCCTTTGTTTATAAATAAGAATACAGGAGAATATACACTGGCGACACACTTTATTCGAGCTCGGCTAGTCCCACGAATTCGGGTATACTCGGGTGTATTGAGGTTTGTGACTGTTTTCTGCCCGAGTGCATTGCGTTATTTTCCAGGCAGGGATTGAAGCATTTTATTCCCGCTGGCTGCAATACTGCACAGTATATATATATATATACTGCATTACAATTCATGAATTTATGCCATCTGGTAGACACGCGAAGCATTGCAGCCTATTAAATCCTAATCATTATCATTTAACAGATCAGCCGCCCGTCAGCCAGGCATGAACCATGGCTGGGAAGGCAAACGCAACGGGGCTTGTCTGAGGTGAGGAGCGGCGCATTCCAGGTATCTGCCAGGTACATACTGGGTATTTGCTCGAATAAAGTGTGTCGCAGCAGTACCGCTCACTGAAGTTTATATGTGAAATATATTGTACATATGATTGTCACCCGCAAGTGCCTAGAGTATCACTGGGTGCATCCTACAGTACAGTATGTGCTGAATTAAAAAAATTTTTTTTTTTTTTTCAAAATAGAGATAGGGTTGTTTTACCAACCCATCTCTAGCAAGAAGCAAAATTGATGGTGCACACCGGGGCTATTAAAACGTAACATTTAATGTTCCTACAATTAATAAAAGTCTACACGTGCAAATAAAGTCATCAAATATAAATGTGTTTAATATTCTTTTAAAATATAACAGTAGGTTGGGTGAAACGCTGTCAACGCTGCAATATTATGACACAACTAAACTGCAATATTAATTGCCCTGTGATATTATATACACTTATGTGGCAATATTGTCAGTATTTAATCTCTCTGTTTTTCAACTTGTTTTCAATCAATTGTGGGGTTTGAGGTATGCTGTGTTAGTGACCACAACCCCAATTATATATTAAGCAGCCTTTTAGCAACCCACATGGTTGCTACATTATCTGTGGCAAAATAGAGCTAAACAAAGTCTCTTTCAACAGTTCATATCCTGCAGCAGGACACACTAACTATATTGCTGTGTGAATTTGTATATATAATGTCACAAGGCAATTAATATTGCAGTTTAGTTGTGTCATAATATTGCAGCGTTGACAGTGTTTCACCCAACCTCTTGTTATATTTTAAAAGAATAATACACACATTTATATTTGATTACTTTATTTGCACGTGTAGACTTTTATTAGTTGTATTAACATTAAATGTTAAGTTTTAATAGCCGTTTTAATAGCCCCGGTGTGCACCATTAATTGTGCTTCTTGCTAGAGATGGGTTGGTAACACAAACCTATCTCTATTTTGAAAAAAACAATATTTGTTTATAAATACAATCAAATCTAATGGAAAAAAACCAGCCATTGCAGTAATTAACAAATAGAACAATAGCCAATTACCATGGAAAAAAAACATTTTTACTGTAGCTAGAGTACAAGTGTTTTTTATATGCAAATAGAACAATTTGGAATACAGTATAATTAGTCAAATATATATTTCATTACTTATTCCTAATGGTTAGAAACAAAAGAGATACCGGCGCCTAATGAGTCCAAAAATAATGGAATCCTGGATATCCAGTAGAAATAGTTCCAGTTCCAAGGAAATCAACAGTCTCTGTATCTTGGGGTATTCAGATATGACTTGATGCAGTGGAAGTAGAACATGCAATGAAAAAAGAAATATTTAGTGCAACACAGTTAAACAATTTATACAGACATAATTGCAACTGGCTGACATAAACAGACAAAACAAACAGACACAACTAGACAAACAACACTTAAGCAAAGCTAATGATAAAAGTTATTTATTAAACTAGATGATAAAAAGGACAAATGGCTAACAGACCGCTCCGGTGGGTTAAAACCTAGATAATACTCACAGGACGGCTGCTGGTAATTCGCATAGTACCAATGGGGGCTGGTGACCGCGTGTGGGGGATCCGCTGGGTGCCTCAGACGCCTTGTATTCCTTCTGCGTCTCTCTACTGGCAAAAACCGGAAGTGACGCCGTCCTCGTGGCGGACCGGAAATGACGTTGCCGGATGTGACGTCAGAACCTGGCAATCTCCAGTGGAAGATACAGGAAACGGCGATCTGCACCTCCTTGCCCCACAGTCGTTGGAAGAATGCACTCAGCACTTGTACTGCTTGTAAATTTAAGCCACCAAATGTCCTATATATAGATAAAAAATGCCCTACGCGTTTCGTGCGTCTAAACACACTTCCTCAGGGGTTATGAAGTGATGACAGTGATGCTGGTTTATATACCCTCAAACTTTGCTCCGATTGGTCTGTCAATCAGTGCAATCATGGGTGTAGTCCGTTTAGCATATTAAATTACTGCCATTTGATTCAGCATTGCATACATGAAAATAACCTAACACAACATTTAACATAACATAAAAACAATGAATAAAAATAGTGACTATTTGGCAATGTATATTATACCAATTATATTTGTCAGTACACAGTAAAAAATATAAAAAAAAAATCATAGTGGGAACATAAAAAGATAAAGTGCTGAATAAAAAACTTTCACCTGATGTTTATAGGAACACTCCTAGCTCAAAGTCAATATTTAACCCTCTAGGGGATAAAGTTTTTAACTCATATATCCAGTATGCCTCACGCATACTGCATTTTTGTAATCTATCACCACCTCTTGTGCTAGCAGGGATTGTCTCAATGGCCTGACACTTGAGACCGCTAGGATTTTTGTTGTGATGTGTGAGGAAGTGGTGGGATACGCTATGGGTGATCAATCCTCTTTTAATGTTGTATATGTGTTCATACACTCTCCTTTGATACGTTCTTCCTGTCCTTCCCACATACTGCAGGCCACAAGGACACTGGAGTAGATATATGACATAACACATATGACAGTCAATATGTGACTTGATAAGATATTCCTTTTTAGGGACGTTTGATTTAAAACTTTTTACATTATTACTGTACATACATGCCGTACACTTGGAACACTTAAAAAAACCTTTGTCTATCATAGCTCTATTCTCTTTTTGTTGGATTAGTGGACAGCTTGGGGCGATTCTAGTTTTTAAATTTGATGCCCTAGTGAAAATAATTTGTGGTTTTGGAGGTAAAATTCTTGCTAGAACAGTGTCCCTCATTAGAATCGGCCAATGTTTATTAATTATTTTTTTAATCTTAGGTGCCATGCCATTATATTGCGTAATAAACGGTACCTTCTCTGAAAAACTATTTTTCAAATCTTTTTTCTTATATACAAGAAGATCTTCTCTTCTCAAATTAGTAACCTGATTTATAGCCTCATCCAATAGATGCTCAGGGTAATTCCTATTAAGAAATTTACACTTCAGGTCCTCAGCCTGAGACTCAAAATCCCTGATATCAGAGCAATTGCGTCTCAGGCAGAGGAACTGACCCCTAGGTACATTCCTGATCCATGATGGATCGTGCGAACTGTCAGCTCTAAGATAAATATTTGCCTGCACTGGCTTGAAAAATGTTCTAGTATGAAGAGTGTGATTAGTGACATTAATGTGTAAGTCTAAAAAAAAATTTGGGTTGATAGTATTCTGTTTATTTTAACACATAATTATTTCACTTTTAACTCACAGCTTTATAATCAGGTTTGTGGAACCGCAATGGGCACCAGGTTTGCCCCAAGTTATGCAAACCTCTTTATGGACAGTTGGGAAGAAGGGTCCATTTGGAACAACTGTCCATATGGGGCAGACCTGGTGCTCTGGAAACGTTACATAGATGACGTACTTTCCATCTGGTCCGGCGGTGACACAAAATTACAACACTTCTTCACTTATTTAAACAATAATGATAAAAATCTTCAGTTCACTTTTAATCACAGCACAGAGCACATTGATTTTTTGAGCCTTACACATTTATGTCACTAATCACAAAAAGCAAGGATCTCATGTAAAGGCTAGCTACAGTACACTTTTTCAATCTTTGTGTTAATGATACAGTAGATGAGCATTTATGAATTCACTCCACAATCTGATGTCCCTTATGGTGTTAGTGCGTAACATAGACCATTGACTAACGGTCTTTTGTTTGGGAAAACACAGACAAATTGAAGTTTTACCTATTTCGTAAATACATTTTCTTGTGTGAATTCATTTGTGCAATGTTCAGTTTATGATTATGGATTTGTGCACCTGTAATCATTAAAAAAAATATATACATATTTTATACAAAATGTTAATATATACAGTCATGTGAAAAAGAAAGTACACCCTCTTTGAATTCTATAGTTTTACATATCAGGACATAATAACAATCATCTGTTCCTTAGCAAGGTCTAAAAATTAGGTAAACAGAACCTCAGATGAACAACACATGACATATTACACCGTGTCGTGATTTAGTTAACAAAAATAAAGCCAAAATGGAGAAGCTATGTGTGAAAAACTAAGTACTCCCTTACTGCTTCCATAGGAATTAAGATGCTAAGTAGCAGACAGGTGCTGCTAACCAAATGCCCTTGAATAATTCATCATCACCAAGTGTGACCACCTCTATAAAAGCCGAAGTTTTAGCAGTTTGTTGGTCTGGAGCATTCAGGTGTGTGTAAACACAATGCAAAGGAGGAAAGACATCACCAATGATCTTAGAGAAGCAATTGTTGCTGCCCATCAATCTGGGAAGCCATTTCCAAACTATTTAAAGTCCATCATTCTACAGTGAGACAGATTATTCAAAAGTGGAAAACTTTCAAGACAGTTGCCAATCTTCCCAGGAGTGGACTCCCAGCAAATTCACCCCAAGTTCAAACCGTGCAATGCTCAGAGAAATGGCAAACAACCCAAGAGTTACATCTCAGACTTGACATGCCTCAGTTAGCATGTTAAATGTTAAAGTTCATGACAGTACAATTAGAAAAAGACTGAACAAGTATGGTTTGTTTGGAAGGGTTGCCAGGAGAAAGCCTCTTCTCCCTAAAAAGAACATGGCAGCACGGCTTAGGTTTACAAAGTTGCATCTGATAAAACCACAAGACTTCTGGAACAATGTCCTTTGGACAGACGAGACCAAAGTGGAGATGTTTGGCCATAATGCGCAGCGCCACATTTGGTGAAAACCCAACACAGCATATCAGCACAAATACCTCATACCAACTGTCAAGCACGGTGGTGGAGGGGTGATGATTTGGGCTTGTTTTGCAGCCACAGGACCTGGGAACCTTGCAGTCATTGAGTCGACCATGAACTTCTCTGTATACCAAAGTATTCTACAGTAAAATGTGAGGCCATCTGTCCGACAGCTAATGCTTGGCCGAAATTGGGTCATGCAACAGGACAATGATCCCAAACACACCAGCAAATCTACAAAAGAATGGCTGAAAAAGAAAAGAATCAAGGTGTTGCAATGGCCCAGTCAAAGTCCAGACCTCAACCCGATTGAAATGCTGTGGTGGGACCTTAAGAGAGCTGTGCATAAACAAATGCCCGCAAACCTCAATGAACTGAAGCAACTTTGTAAAGAAGAGTGGGCCAAAATTCCTCCACAACGATGTGAGACATTGATAAAGTCATTCAGAAAACGATTACTTCAAGTAATTGCTGCTAAAGGTGGTTCTACAACCTATTGAATCATAAGGTGTACTTAGTCTTTCACACATGGCTTCTCCAATTTGGCATTATTTTTGTGAAATAAATCATGACCCGGTGTAATATGCCATATGTTGTTGTTCATCTGAGGTTGTATTTACCTAATTTTAAGACCAGCTAAGGAACAGATGATTGTTATTATGTCCTGATATGTAAAAAAACATGGAATTCAAAGGGTGTATTTTCTTTTTCACGACTGTAACTATCAACTCTGTTCTTTAAAACTTTCATATTTAGTAAAATCATATTTATGCTTTGTAAATCAGCTGTACATACATTATAAATATTAATTTATAATAATAATTTGTACAGCCATACCCCGTTTTAAGTACAATCACTTTACGAGTACGTACATATTTCCAATTGCACCATACCCCTGTGGACATTCAGCTACCGCACTAGCATTTGAGGTTCAATTACCACACGGTGTAGTATAATTGAATTATTATATACTGATACTTAATATCCTACAGTAGTGCAATTCTCTAATTGCAACACCACAGGGTGGTGTGATGAATCTAACTCTTTAAACAAACTTAACATGTACTGCACAGTGCAGTCCATCACCCAATTAGAATATACCTTCTAAACAACCATAGTGTTGTTTAAAGAGGTTAACCTTCCATCCATACTGTGGTGTAGTACTTAGAGCAGTGGACTGGTGGACTGGTGTACCATGCAGGAATTGAACTGCATATACCAGTCCACTGCTCTAAGTACTACACCACAGTATGGATGGAAGGTTAACCTCTTTAAACAACACTATGGTTGTTTAGAAGGTATATTCTAATTGGGTGATGGACTGCACTGTGCAGTACATGTTAAGTTTGTTTAAAGAGTTAGATTCATCACACCACCCTGTGGTGTTGCAATTAGAGAATTGCACTACTGTAGGATATTAAGTATCAAGGGTTCAATTCCTGCATGGTGTAGTATAATAATAATAATTATTATTATATTATATACTTTATACTGTATAATAGACCATGCAGAAATTGTAAAAACAAGGAAATGTACAGTAAATCTACAGTACATAACACATAGTAAGAAAAATCAGCTGACATTAAAGCTTTTCTTTCAATAAAGCCTACTGTATTTATTTTGGTTACAAACTGCTAGTAAATAAACCTTGATATTTTCCAAATCTGTTCAAGGTTACCAGAGCCTCCTGGCAGTGCAGTTGATGAAAATAAAACCATCTTGAGCCTAAAGGCTCCATTATGTTTTTTTCTTCCTATTCCACATATGCTATGACAAATTGTCAAGATATGCATCACTGAGGCATGTTTGCTTTGTGTGTGTGGGGGAGTAACAGTCATATCTCAATGCAGAATGCTGTCTGGGAAGTTGGAAATTAAGGCTCAACAGGGAAAAATGTAATGATTAATTAACAGCATTCATAATAGTCTCATTAGAACCTGTGCTTGCTATTGAAGAAATAGCTATTGAATTCACTATCTTGCCTTGAATTTCTGTAAAATCAAATCAACTATAGTAAATACAGCAATGTAGACAAGATAATCAATCACTATGGAATTACATTATTATAATTATTATTTATCAGAAGACACCGACATATTCCACTGTGGTTGACAATGAAATATTAATAGCAGTGACAAAAGATGTTTTGTAATAAAGCTTAAAAATGAAAAAATGGCAAATTGTACAATGGACAAAGTATTTTTTGTTTTGGGAGCGTATATCTTTTAGTTGTCTCTGTGGGTATATTTTTTGTCATATTAAAAATTACCTCAAATATTGCTTTCCTCTAATTTGTTTTCAATGTTTGTAAAATTCCTAAAAATAGCAATTTCTCCCAAAAAGTTGATGCAATTTAAGATTTTTTGCAGCTAAAAAAAAGACTTTATTTAAAAGTCTGATCAAACTTCTAGCAATTTTTCAAATTGTTTCAAAAAGTTTTTGACACAATTTGCGAACCAAATTTCAATAAATTCACGCTTCTATTTTTGTAACTATTTTCACCAAATCCTGAAATAGCACATTAAGTACCATATAAAATGGACATTTGAGTGTCTTTCTTCTAATATCCTATGTGTAAGTATCTACATCTTTATTAACTATTACAAAGCATAAACAAAAAATCTACGTATATACAGATGTAACCATACTGTTTTGATGCCAACAACAGTAAGGTTTGTGGCCCAGGAGGATTAACACTGCAGGGTCCATGCTTCTGAATGGGACCCACAGCGTTAATCTTTCACTTAATGGGCCATGAGCTGAGAAGAGAACAGATACTAGCCTTGTAGATGAGCTGCGCAGCTGTCTCCATCTCTGTCCTCGTCTCTGTGTGCTATCCCCAGCAGCTCTGACAATAAGTAGCTGTCTCCAATTTGCACAACCCCCTGGATGATGTAGATGTCTGAATATGGGTCTCTACATCATAATGGGATATACTGTACGACCAAATTCGGACATCTACGTCATCAAAGGGTACTGGACAATGTTATGTGTCTTGTCCAGCCCCCTTGATGATGTAGATTACCAAATATGCCATATAGTCACCCCCTCACGATGTAGAGTCCCAAATAAGGGCATCTACAGATGCAGCAGCCGTTATTCGAACAAATCACGGAGCCGTTTTCGTGTGTTCTGCTGTATTCCACGCGGCATTAACGCGGCCAATCACTCCAGACACCTGTATTTATCGCGGTTGCTTTGTTTGAATTTCATGGATTCTGTTTCTTTGTATGCAATGAAATGAATGAATTGTAATGTGTACAGTACTGTGCTACTGTGTCAATTTCAGGTATTTATAAACCAGAACACTAAAATGCCATTTTCTGTACTCGCCTGCACTCGCGTCTTAAGGCGGTAAGGTTGGAAGAAATCAAACGCCACGACATGGGTATTCCAAGGTATACAACGCGTGAAGTGTTCCAATAATGGCAGCTGCATCTGTACATCATTAGGGGAAGAAAATACAGCCCTGCTCACCTTCAGCGAGCGGGGATACAGATCTAGATGGAGAGGTGGAGAGATTGCTGCAGAATGCTGTGCAGCTCATTTGCAAGGTGAGGACAAATATTTCTCCACCTGCAGGAGGCCCAAAAGGATGAACACTGTGGGATCCCATTTAGAAGCATGGAACCATGCAGAGTTAATCCTCCTGGGACACTTACAGTTCTCGGAGCTGCAATGCATGTATTGACTGTTAAACTGAAATATAAGTGTGTCAAGATATTTTTGTAATACCCTAGAGTGCTTACCGGGTCTTTTTTTATGATATTCTTTAAGGATGTTTAACCCCTAATTATTTACATGCTCGTTGATTTTTTTTTTAAAGTTTGTATTTCATTCCTAAATTATGAGTCCAAAATATTAACCAATACAGCGGATGTTAACTCCCTCTCACTTACTGACATTAGTAGATTGCAAACAAACTATTTTGAAAAGATGAAGATAAAACCTTTTTCTGATAAACTGAATTTACAGGGACTGCGTGTTTGTAAATTTCTATTGGTATGTAATTGAGGTTTGTGACCCCTCCCTGGTTTCAAGCTCACTAATCCCAACTTTTAACTTGCAGTTCATATTGAGCACCTGTTAATGACTTTTTGCGGGTATAAAATAGGGGATACTGTGGCGTGGTTTGCAAGCTTAAAATGCTTTGACCAAAGAGTTTAATTAAATGACCCTGAATTATGAAAAGAAAAACAGATAAGTATTTAATTTTATGATGTCATATTTGATGTAACACGGAGCGTTTTTGTCTTTTGTGAAAATACTTCATCACAATCTCAGTAGCACTCCTTTTGACACAAATATATATGGTGTGGCAGGTTTGGGTTCTGAGCTTACAGGGGCTGTGTTAAACTGAAAGCCTTACATCAATAGGGAAGCTGATTTGCGCTTAAATAAGGTATAATATTCAGGAATACATTTTGATATGGTGTCACACAAGAGGTTCTATAATTACATAGTAGATGAGGTTAAGAAAAAGACATATGTCCATCGAGTCCAACCAACTGTATGTTAAAATTTAGACAACATAGATACTCATCCTATATCTGTATTTACTGCACAGATGTAGCAAGACTTACAGTTCCTGTGACCGTGATCTGCGAAGATAGTATTTCAACACAATGTGACTTTTGATCTTTAGGCCCAGTGATACAAAAATGTGAACTTTGATGGCTCCAGCAGTAAAATGGCTATTCCCAACAGTTTGAGGAGAGCTATTATAGAAGAACTGAAAAAGCAGTAAAAAAAAACACTGATACACAATTATAGACAGTGAAAAACACAAAAAATGGACTTTAGCAGCATCAGAGGACTTTTGGCTGGACTAATCAGTGATTGAAACCGGTGACTGAAACATGAATCTTTGAATTATACTGTATAAATATCGTTTTTATTACAGTAATTACATTTTTGTCATTGTTCAATCCTTGCTTTCCTGCTTTATTGGCAGATTCGGCAAGCGGATTAACACCATGTAGGAAACATATCCAACGATATTGTAAAGTAAGTTAATTAATGCATCTATTTATTCTCTGAATAACAATCTCACAATTATTTTACATTTGAACCTGTAAAAGAGACAGCAAGAAGAAGATGTTGGTTGAAGAAGATTATATTATTTCAATAAGTCTTTGCATTATTTTAGTCTTTATGTAATTCTTGTTTTCATTCTTTTTTGCTAATCAACATCAACACCATTTTTGTGCAGGAAACATAGCCAGCCATAATGGATACTGAAGTTAATGTATGTGTTCCATTCAATTGGCAATACTTTTTTGCATATGCGTTCTATACAGTTCATACTGTACATACAGTTCACATGCGCAGAAAATGAATGACATGCATATGCATTTCATAAACGTTCCATAGAACACACATGCGCAGATATTCAATGATGCATATGCATTCTATACAGGTTCCATAGAACATGCATGCGCTGAAATTTAATGACACGCATATGTGTTCCATAAAGATTCCATAGTTCAGGCACGCACAGTTTATCAGTAGTACACATTCCACACAATGTAATTCATACATCTATTTCTTCTCAATTATTAATAATTAAAAGTCTCACAATTATTTTACAGGTTAAACTGTACAAGAATGTCTTCCAAAAGTCAGGGAAGCATAGGACAGCAAACTAGAAAAAGAACAGCATTCAGGAAATTAGTGCAATATTGTATGGACCCGTTGGTAGAGCAGATTTGTAGCTAACAGATTGACTACTCAAATTTTCAAAATCACTATCAGACATGTGAAATCAGGTCTCTCCTTAATAGCACATCTAAGTGGATAGGGACATTTTCAGAAAAGATGGAAATAAAAAAAGCATAATAGTATTGATGGTACAGAATGATTTTATAAAAATCCAAGTAAAAACCTTAAGATTTCGTGATTACAAGACAAACATTTTTTAGGCACATATAAATTAAAACGGAGTAGAATTCTCTTCCTGAGCAGACTTTGTTCAAGCCTCACCACCTCCATGAGCATAAGCGTCAGCATCGCACACACTGGTTCCTTATGTCACTTCCGGTATCCACCACCCGGGAAGAAGGAACTCACTTCTCTCTCCCTGGATTCTGGACTCTATGTTTTGCTAGTAAGCAGCTCCTTCTTTAGGAGTCAGTTTCTCCTCTCCACCAGGTAAGTGCTATATATACCTTAGCTAATTATAATTAGGCAATTGTACAATCCCTCAATTTGTGGAAATGCGGTAACCACAATTAACCCATTTAAGAATTTCAAAGAATCTCCTAAAATAAAATTATGTGGAGAAGTCTACCAATATTTAATTGTGTAACCAAAAACATATAAAAAAAAATCACCCACACACCCACACCCACACCCACACCCACATATATATATATATATATATATATATATATATATATATATATATATATATATACAGAAAAATATTTTACCAGATGGGGATCCAGGAAAAACGAGACAGCACACAGTCAGGGAAATCCAAAGTAGATGTAGTGCCTATGTATTTGTCTTGAATACATCTACTTTGGATTTCTCTGACTGTGTGTTGTCTCATTTTTCCTGGATCCCCATCTGGTAAAATATTTTTCTTTGTATGTGCATATATGGGATAAGCATCAGTGAATAGTCTGTTTTCAGTGTGCCAACTGCTCTTTATTTTTTTTATATATATATATATATATATATATATATATATATATATATATATATATATATATATATATATATATATATATATAGTGCAGAATAAATGAGTTCCTCAGTATTCGGTGATACTTTTTTTACTAACACGGCTATTTTCTGCTTTATATATTTATATTTATATATATATATATATATATATATATATATATATATATATATATATATATATATATATATTAATTTCACCGTCACATTGCGGGGTCTTGTGTCCCATATTCAAGGCAGGAAACTTCTCTATTTCATTATGCATTGTTGTGTGCAGTCAGGAAGCAGACTGTGAAGCACATGAGTCAGTGAGACTTAGGAGACAGAGGGGGAAAGTAGGGGGGAAGAGAGCTGCGAGCTTCCGCCCTAGGCCAGAAATCCCCAGGCTAGAGTTGAGGCCCTGATTTCCCACTTGTGGGGGTGGGTGGTCGCAGGGGCAGGCCCTAGTACAGGAATCTGTCACATTAGAGAGAGAGGTGTAAAGATCCAGAGACTGTTGCAGCACCAAAGCACAGGTTTGGGATCAGACCTCTTCAAGCACAGCAGCAGCCAACCGGGTGGGATCGCCCTTGAAGGAACCCCTGACGCATCTTCACCGTCGGATCCTTTGCAAAGTCTGTTTGCAGGTCCGAGCGCTGGAGCGCTTGGCAGGTAACACCCATAAGTGCACCAACTATAAATCAGTACATAGTGGTTGCGCAGTCACACACACACATACCTTACTTTGGGGGTGGGGATGTGGTGTGGGGGAATTGGACACGGTGAGGGCACACGGTGAAGGGTCGTATCCTGCGAGACGCGTTAGCTACGGTGTCTCCTAGAAGAGAAACACTTAAGGCCTGGGACATGGTCAGCGCTTATGCGCTGACCCGTGCTGAGCTGTGCTGCTGCTCGGCACTGAGCCCCTGCAGCCGCAATGAGAGCGGCTTTAGCAGGGGCTCGCGCACGTGTCAGCACGCTTGGGGAAGCGTGTGTCTGACGGCGTTTTGAAATTTCCCCGCTTTGCCGGAGCGCAGGGCGGTCACGTGAGCGGTTCGCCCAATGAGGGCGAACCAGCTCTGTGACGTCACTGGCCCGCCTCCGGCCCGCCCCCTGATGGCGAAGCTGTGTAAGGCCAGGGAAAGCACCGCTTTCCCTGAGCCTCAGCGCGTCTCAGCACGTTTTAAAGGCACTATGTCCAAGGCCTAATGTATGACATGCATGGTTATGATTACTGTTAGTAAAGTCACTGTTCTTTTATATGCTGTGTGAGTAGTATTATATTACTGTCCTGTTAGGAACAACTCCTGCACTGCTGGGAGCCATCGCAGGTGGAGGCGCTGCACCCTATAGTATTGTTCAAGTGGATACACCCCAGGCTCTCATTGATGGAGGCTCACACCTCCTGTGAGCCTAACAGGTAAAGCACCACACTAGGTAATACATATAGATCCCCTCACATGCACCCTATCTGCGATTGGGTGGGGGCATATGGGTTACATTTGGAGGCGCGCTGAGAGCAGACCTGGGGTGCCCCAATAGTTGTAGAGTACCAAAAGTATGCAAGGAAATATGTTACCAACCACAAGCCACGAGGTCCATATCTGGGCCAGTACGATGCAGGAGCTGCATAGTAAAGTGGAGGCATTGGGGAATATTCCTGCTCATGAGGAGGGGAGTGCCCTTCTAGAGTCCCTAAAGGAAATTCTGGGCCTAGACAGAATGTTTGCAGATCAGGAAATATGCAGGGAAAATGCCCCACCAGAAGGCTACCCCCTTATCTATGCAAAGAGCCCTAGTGTAGTTAAAAGTACTGTAATCAAAATGGAGGCTCTATTATCAGGAAATGCTAACAGTGAGTCACACCTAAAATGGCGTATCCCGGCAAATCAGGGGAGTGCACATGTTGCATGCCACCAGCCTGCATAAAAATGCTTTGCAAAAACTTGTCTGGGTTTGGCGGGAAACCCCGAGCCCCGCCCCTGCGATGTGAGTGGCTCAGCACAGAGACAGAATTCCCCCTTGATAGAATGTGTCCCTCCTTTGGATTCCACCAGGGGGAGGAAGCACAGTGATCCCCAGTCAGTAACTTCTGTCCCCCGTAAGAAAGGTAAAAGCTGCCACAAACAGCATCCTCAGTTGTATGGAGTCTGGAGAAGAAAGGGAGGGGACGTATCCTTTCTGTTGTGCCCATGTTTACAAACGGACTTAAAATTGTCTGGTGGTATGGATTTTGACCCCTTTAAGCTACCAGCAGAATATCAGGTGGCAGAAGTGGATGATGAGGGATGCATACGATGTGTCTGTAACCAGTGTGACTTCCCAGGTGGCAAATTGACCTGGGGACTCAAGTGTGCCTGCTGCGGAGCACAGTTCCTGAAGCCTGTGCTGCTGTGGCCTACGAAACTCGCCAAGAAAGGAGTGATCGACTTCAATACTGGGCCAGTCAATGCAGGTAACCGATCTACCTCCCTCATAGAATTTTCGGAGGGCTCTTGCACTCTAACCGTGGTTCCAGATCCGGTTCCAGATCCGGTTCCAGAGTCGGAACCAGCCGAGAAAGATGTGAATGACCTCTCTACTGGGGTAATCAATGCTGTTAACCCCTCTATCTCAACCACGGACGTTTCGGAGGCTCCACATGCTATAACCACAGTTCTAGACTCTGCTCTAGAACCGCAAGATTTTCAAGCTACGTTGACCAAAATGGACAGCTGCGATGCTGTGATCACACCAAGTCAGTGTGCTGTAGCAGATGTTCCAGGGGGTCCGTGTACCCTGGTTCTAGACTCGGTTCCACACTCAGGACTGCAGATTCCTGAACCACAGGTTCCGGAATCACAGGGTAATGTGTCTCTACCCCCATCCTCTCTTAGTGATTCCAGCGACCAACAACCATCAGTGGTGATGCGCCTACCGGCGGGCCACTACAGCGTGCGGCAGAGGCAGAGCGCTTACCTGTGACTTGGGCCCGCTGCACATCGACATCCCTTGGCAGCAAGCGCTGGTGCGGCCGGAGCCGCGGAAGAGTCCCACTGCCGTGGCGACTCCCAGTGTGTCGGAGGGACACCCGGAGATGGGACCGGAGGAAGAGGAACCCATCGCAAGCCAGGGGAGTGGTGAGGAACCTCCTTACTCCCCACAGGCTCCGATGGAGGCGGCCGTGGAAAAGGCCCCAACTAAGGCTCATGACCTGACGGGGGGCCCGTGTGATACCATAACCGCTGCCATAACTGAACTGAGTGTGAGTTCGTGTGCTCCAACCCAAATGGTCCCAGGACTGGGACCCAACGCTCCCGGGTTTCCAGAATGTGGGTGGACTGCCCCAGAAGTGCCGGGGACAGGTCCCAAGACCGCCATGGTGGTAACAGTCAGCGTTCTTGATGACCTGCTGGTCACCGTGAATCAATGCAGTGGTTAGGTATCAACCCTTTACCCCCTGCAAGATGTAACCGAGACATTGCTAATCGCTCGCTTCCCAGTGGAAGCCTCCTAAGTGCTTAGGGACAAGGACTGTGTTGTGAGTGATCCGGTGAAATTTGCCTGCTTTAAGCACAAAAAGGAGCGCTCCGTTCACCATGTAGTGGACCGCGGAAAAGTCAAGATCTCCTGGCCTACCGCATTCATGCTGCGGATGGCCGGGTAAAGGTCTGGCCAAGAGACACTGTGCTATTCCTTCCACCAGGGGGAGGAAGTAGTATGGAACCAGTGACTATTGCACATGACCATAATCTCAAAGAGTCTACAGAGACTCCAGTGTCAGTAAAGGAGACTACCCAGGCGGAGGCTCACAAAAGTCAAAGTGAGGTACCCCCACATTATCAGTTAGGGTCATCCCACAATTGGTCTCAGCAAACAGCTAACACTCAGCTAGCCTCGGGTATTACTGTGTGTGATATGCCATGTATCAGTGATGTTAAAGTCAACATTTTAAGTTGTACAGTTTATGCAATGCATTTTTATTGTGTAACTTTCTGTAATGTGATGATGTTCTCCAAGCGGGGAAGTTGGTGTTTCCAACAGGGGGAGAGTGTAGGGGGTCACCCACGGTTCCCCTGATCTTCCCAAGGTGGGATCGCCCTGGAAGGTACCCCTGACGCATCTTCACCGTCGGATCCTTTGCGAAATCTGTTTGCAGGTCCGAGCGCTGGAGCGCTCGGCAGGTAACATCCATAAGTGCACCAACTATAAATCAGTACATAGTGGCTGCGGAGTCACCCACACACATACCTTACTGTGGGGGTGGGGTTGTGGTGTGGGGGAATTGGGCACGGTGTGGGCACATTGGGCACGTCCTGCGAGACATGTTAGCTACTGTGTCTCCTAGAAGAGAGACACTTAATGTATGACATGCATGGTTATGGTTACTGTTAGTAAAGTCACTGTTCTTTTATATGCTGTGTGCGTAGTATTATATTTTTGTCCTGTGAGGAACAACTCCCGCTCTGCTGGGAGCCATCGCAGGTGGAGGCGCTGCACCCTACAGAATATTTAATGAGAATACACCCAAGGCTCTCATTGGCGGAGACTCAGGCCTCCTGTGAGCCTAACACGTAAAGCACCACACTGGGTAATACATATAGATCCCCTCACATGCACCCTACCTGCGATTGGGTGGGGGAATATGGGTTACAAGGCTATGGTGGTGGCAACCCATGCTGCGAAGAAGGGGGAACAGCCCAGAGAGTTATGAGATAGACAGTTGCGGGCAAACTCCGCTAGTGGTAGGAGCTCTGCCCAATCATTCTGATGTTCTTTAGTATAGCACTTGAGGTATTGTTCCAGGGATTTGTTGGTTTGCTCAGTTTGCTAATTAGATTTTGGCTGATTAGAAGATGACAAATGAAGATCAATCCCCAATCGCCTGAAGAATGCCCTCCAAAATTTAGAAATGAATTGAGACCCCCTGTCTGAGATGATCTGTAAAGGTAGTCCATGTTGACGAAATACCTCCTTGGTTATGATGTCTGCAAGTTCAGAAGAGGAGGGAAGCTTTTTTTAAGGGTATGAAATGAGCCTGTTTTGTGAAGCGGTCAAAATTGACAAGAATGTTAGTCATACCTTGGGAGGAAGGAAGCTCCACAATAAAGTCCATGGATAGATGCATCCAAGGACTGGAGGGTATCGGCAGTGGCTGCAAAAGTCCACAAGGCTTAATAAGAGTTAATAAGTCAGAATCTGGACTTCTTCCCGTAGGACATGCTGCCACGGCTACATGAAGAGCTAGCCTCTCCAGAAATCCATGGGTCTCTGATAATGTATTTAAATCTGGGTTAATTGCTTCAGCACCGATAGATAGAAGGGAAAGCTCCATCTGTAGTTCATATTATTTTCACAGAGAATATTGGAGACCGCCTTAAGTTTCCTTCATCTCGGCAGCGTAGTTGGAGATAAGTCCTAAAAAAATTCTAGTCTGGCTTCTTCGACCAGTGGTGGTTCTAGTACAATGTGATGGCAGCCATACATACAGTGATGATGTCACATCCTTTAAAAAAAACTGTCACATGGTACTCCAGCCAATACGATTGGTTGGAAACCATTTGTCAGTCAAATGTGACGTCACAGGCCTTATATAAGGTCTGTCCTGTCTCATTTGATGCCAAGAAACTGAAGAGACAACATCTTCCCCAATTGGATTACAGTTTACAGATAAAAATAAAGAAGAACCACGATTGGATTACAATTCACAGATAAAGATTAAGAAGAACCAAAAAGGATTACAATTACAGATGAAGATAAAGAAGAACCCCATAGGATTACAATTACAGATGAAGATAAAGAAGAACCCCAAATGGATTATAATTTATAGATGAAGAAAAGAACTAAAGAACTAACCGGAGGACCGTAGCTGTTGAGGAGTATTGAGTCATGGACCAGGAGTTGCTGCTGTTGCTGCTGGAGTCGTATTCGGTGGGTGAAGACATCAAAAGTAAGAAAAACATGGATTGTATTTTTTTTTTATATTGGCATTTGCATTGGCATTTTATTTTTATTCCAATGTAAATGTCTTTCATATGGGGCTTGTTTTTTTAATTTGCAGGGTTTTTTTCTTAGGTTGGCATTTAGATTGGCATTTTTTTTATTGCAATGTAAATGTCTTTAATGAGGTGCTTGGTTTGTGATTTGCTTTGACATTTTTTGTTAGGTTGGCATTTGCATTGGCATTTTTTTTAAATTGAAATGTAATGTTTTTAATTTGATGCTTGATTTTAGATTGGCATGTTGCAAATTTACTAGCATAGTGGCAGCTCATGCCCATAAGGCATCGGTGTGCCACTGTACCAATCAATTGGTTTATTGGCATTTTTTTATTGACATTGAATAGGTTTTTATTTTGATGCTTGTTTTTTTAGATTGGCAGGTACACAGTAGCATATTGACTGACATAGTGGCAACTCATGCCCATAGGGCATTCATGTGCCACTGTTCCAATCAATGGGTAGAAGAGGAAAAGGGGGGTAGTTGCCCTGGGGAGGGTGGTTAGGTCTCCCGGGTGGGAAGTGGAAGGGGGGTTAACCACTTAATTGCCTTCGTGGTTAATAACTGTTAAGGTGATTAAGGGGTTAGTGGCCAGTATTATTTTTTGTTGGTGACCACTGAAGATGAGGAAGACAAGGAGGACTAGGATGGGAAGGGGTACGTAGAACTTTTTGCTTGATGGTTAATGTTTTGGTTATATTTTACATTTTTAATGGACAAATGAGCTATTACCAAGATATGCCCATTACTGTACTGTATGTATTGGGGAGGAGTTGGTTTCAATGTATTTTATTTGATGTTTGTATTGTAATGTTTATTGGTGGTAAAGGGAAGGAGTGCAGGGGGTTGTTGCCCCAGGGTGGGTGGTTAGGCCTCTTGGGTAGGCAGTGGGAGGGATTAACCCTTTCAATACCATAGTTGTTACTACTGCTAAGGTGATGAAAGGGTTACCCCCGCAACCTTCCCGGTAGGCCTAACCACCCACCCTGGGGCAGTTACCCCCTTCATTCACCCCCCCTCTGCCCCCAATAAACAGGTAGGCTTGCTTAACCCCTTCATTGCCAGCGGTTAGCCGCTAAGGTAATTAAGCAGCTTTTATTTTAATTACACAGTATTTTGATTTTGAATTGATTTCAGGTCCAGGGACCCCCTGCTTCCCAAGTTACAAGCCCCGTTATGGATGCCGGTAAACCTCTAATTTGTTTAAATCCCGCGATCATATGGGCCGTGACGCAGGAGAATTTAAACATTGCCCCCGTGATACCGGCACCTCATAACTTGGGAAGCAGGGGGTCCCCGGACCTGAAATCAATGCAGTTCAGCTCTGGAGACCCCGTGCTACAATACTGTATTATTAAAATAAAATAAAAACTTGTGATCGTCTCTTAGAGTCGTGCAGGTAGAGTGACTGATTTAGTTTATCTCTTACTGCTCGTCTCTTACAGACAGGTGAAGCCCGGTAGGATTCACACAGCGCAAGTCCCATTCAAATGCAGGGTTAATCCAATGGGTCATTAAATCTCCTGCTGTCCATCGTACGGGGTATTTGAAGAATTGGCTGTGATTTTGTTGTTCGGTCGACAAAAGCCAGCTGCAGCTGTATGACTAATTTAAATATTATTACACTAATAATTAATATTTTTTAACACTTGCTATAAATGTAAAAAAATAAATATCATTCTGTTTTAATTTAAATTGTATGAATCGTATATTCAACATGAAGCAATGTGTAAAAAAATTATTTGAAACAATGAAAAATGTGTAATACGTATAAAGTCCTTTATACAAACTGTTTAATTTTACTACCATAGGCCCCTACATTTGCATAGAAATATCAATAAACTGAAGATGTTCCACATTATTTGATCTCTCAAATCATCACAGAATGATTTTCTTCATTCTGCATAAAAAGCAAATAAAACTCTACAAATTCATTGTGCCAAATAAGATAATAAAGGAAATTAATATCCTTCCTTCTTCTACTGTACCTAATGCATTATCAATTTCAATTTACAACGCAATACCAATGTATTTTACACTGACTTCAATTTATTTCACGCATAATTTAAATAAATTGAAGGTTCTAGAATCTGAATTAAATATTTATCTTATCTTTCCTTTTTTTTAAACTTATATATTTTAGTATTATTTTAACAAACATTATCAGGTGGGATACAGGAAGGAAATGGGAGAGAGGTGCTTATTTGCCCTTTTAAGAAAGAACAAAAAAAAGAATACTAGTGAATATAAAAAATGGGGAATTCATTAAATAAAATAAAAACATGGAAATGCTGTCAGTAGTTAAACAGACAGGGAAAAACAAAGATTAATATTAAAAGAAATGTAAGACATTAGCATACCAAACAATTCTTCAGTCATATAAGATTCTTATGCAAGATACTAAGGCCTGGATACATCAAACTGCAATATGTCAAAATGGAATTAGTATCGCAATAAAATATGCAATATATATATATGGTGAGTAAAAAAAGTGACAAAAACCCTCCACAGGAAAGCAAATATGCAAATACAACTGTATGCTCATCTGCATGTCTTACGCAGGTCTGCAACCCCACCTTTCACCATTATCACCCAGCATACAGCACTTCCACTGCAGCAAGGGATTCTGGGAAATGACATGCAAATGAGCACACAGTGCCACTTTTTGCCTCAAAAACCATTTTTAACATGGTTCCCTATAGGCTTCAGCTTGCTGCATGGTCACAGCTTTGAGCACAGCCATGGTTAAGGTGCATACCCAGAAAACCACCCACAGACAGCTGTTTCGACCTTAATGGGTCTCATCAGTGTGGGGTTGATTAACTGGGTATGCAAAGAGACTGTGTGGGGTTGTCTGTATGATAATAAGGGTGCTTCAGGGAAGACCTGTTGCAGTCTTGTATCTTCCTGGAGGATGGGTTGTAGTTTCCTGGCGATCTTGCGTAGGACTCCTAGGTGTGGGTTATATGTGACCATATGTTCTTATATATATATATATATATATATATATATATATAGCAAGCAATACATCAAACTGTTACCACCAAAAATATCACATATTTAATACTTGTGTTATGTAACAGTTAAAATGACCTGATACCCATAATTAGCAACGTAAAAGTTAATACTCGGGTAATACTGTACATAAAAATGCAATCGGTGGCGATAACTAAGTCTTGGGTTTAAATACCCTGCTTTTAACTAGATCAGCACATACAGTAAAACTAGGCATGGATAGCTGTTCACCCTGCAATAAAACAATTAAGCTATTTTTAATACATTTATTACCAACATTAACCTCTGAAGTGCTATATTGATAAATACTTAATACTTTCCGCCATATTCATTACAACCTGTATCTTTTTAGTGATGGTTTTTTTCTGCTAATTTTTGTGCTGTTTAAATACTTTGCTCTTGATTGAAATGGGTAAGTATAATATTTTAAATTAGTTAACATTATAGTAAAAAAAAATATTTTATAACATATGATTAACATAACAGACTTACCTACTCTCAATGTTACTTTTCAATCAGGATAAATCAGGTGTACTGTACTGTAGTTCAGTAATTACATGATAAACTTAGGCGTGTGTGGCCCACACTGCTGCAGGACTTTTGGACATACATTAACTGTTAACTGCTTCATGGCAAAGAGATAGAAGCATTAATGTATAGAGGCATTTTTTTAAAATCATGATATCTATTTCTCTATAAAAAATTGTCTTATTGCTTTCAAAATAAATATTTTCATTCAGTAATGTTACCTGAATCTGCCTGTGTGTAGCCAAAATGTGTAATGTTATCTCCAACTGAAGTATAGTGTTTTTATATAGATCTGAAACTTATGTTTGTGTAGTGATTTCTGTGTGTAGTTTGGAGCTGTGTGAGATAACATAAGAGTTGAACGGGTTGTGTGTCTTAGTGGAGGTACAACCTGGTGTGTGTTTAAGACGAATGGCTTGAACGTTTGTCTGTGTTTTGTGTGAAGCCTTTTTTTTAAATACTTACATTTTTTATTGAGTTTTTCTACAATTGTGGGAGGGGGATTGGAGTACAGAAATCAAAGGGGGGAGGGAGGAATGGTGCAACATTCCCGGCGAGCACATACTATAATAAGAGAATACACAATGAATGACCAGTGGCAACAGTAAGTAAATATATGCATGCATACACTTCAAATCAAATCAAATCATAGCCCTCTGTTCTTTATACCCCTTTGGTTGGCTGTCTCCCTGGGTGAGCTGGGAAGCGGGAGTGGGTCATTATTGGAGGATATTGGACTGGTTTATGCGGGATGTCCTTGCGTGTTGAGACTCTCATAAATCAGCCATGGTTACCATGCTCTCTGGAATTTTGAGCAAGAATCTCAGAATCCCAGTAAGTCTTTCCATTTTAAGAAATGTGAAAAAAACTAACAATAGCGCTCTAACACACCCTAAATGTGACAATATCCAATTCAACCACATATGTGTAAATAATAAAGCAATGTGATAATAATAACAATCAAGTGATCTAAAGAAAAAATTAAGAAACTTAGAAACAAACTGCAACCCTTGATAAAGACTGTTCCACTCGTCTTGCACCAGGTGATCCTCCAACAAATCAAAGCTCCCCTGATTTGTTGGAGGATCATTTTAAGAGAATACCAGATTCTTGTTTTTATCTGGTTGAGGACCGGCAGGTTCAGGCTCATCCATGCAGCTGCTACAGTATGGCACATCGTGTTGCTGTCATTATAGGGGTAATGTTTTTGTTTTGGTATCTTTTCATGTTCTCCTGATGTTTGTTTAGAAGACATACCTGTCACAGGAGACCAGGAACTTTTAACACCATTTATATTTGACCGGGATCATGTATTAGGCAAAACAAGGTAGTAGAAACAAAATGTAATTTATTTCAGTAAACCCACACGTACAGCAAGATGAATTAGACAATATACAGGTAAAAGTACACTTACTGGAGTTCTGGAGGGAAAATCTAGGATTTCCAAGGTGCAGGGTGCCCGCTTGGGTGAACTTACCCTGACCGGGATATACACCCGACTCTCCTGGTCCTCTTTTTGGCCTCAATTCCTAACTGGGACCGCTACGTTTGATTTGTAGAACTTGGCAACAAAATAAGGGACTTTGTTTCTACGAGGCAGAGCTTCAAAATGAAGCTGTTGCTCTGCTATTTGCAACAGAGCAACTTTGAAAAGTCTACCTTAACTTCATCGACACAGGTCACTGGAAGGTCTGAATGGTCTGGTCCTCCCCGCATGGGGTCTCTGTTCTCCAGACACAGTACTACACCCTGCTCTGGCTTCTTAGCACCATGATACCTCTCAACATCCCGTCTCCTCTTTGAACTATGGACTCAATGCAGACTTGCTGCAACCTTAAGCAGATGTCCTGGCTGACTGCTAGAGCCTTATAATAAATGTAAAAAACACAGAAAACATATTTTAATACATGGGGGACCTTGGGGAGACTCATAAGGCAAATAGGACTGAGATATCGTGGCTCGAAAACCAGGAGTCCGGAGTACACTGGGCAGCCCCGGTGTAATTCCACCCGTGTACTGGCAAATCATGCCTGCTTGCCAGGTAGAATGAAGGTATCTGTATCTCCGGCCCCCACACTCCTGCAAACAAAATAATTGTATTATTACCCAAATATCTCACCTAAAACTTAAACTCAGAAAGTTTCATGAGTCTGGGGCAAAGGGTACATGGAAAGTGGAAAAGCAGGGGATACATTAACTTTTCATGCAATTATTCCTGGCCCCTGGCTTATGGTGCTGTGTAGCTGCCAGTGACTCCACAGTTTCAGGGGTATCAGTGGGCTTAACGTTTATTATATAGCCTGTCACCCCCTTACCATCACAATACCCATGTGTCGAGAGGGAAGGCTCAGTACTCTCTGTGCCAGTCTTTATACCCTTTTCCAGATCACTGCCACCCCGGATCACCACATGTGAATAAACGGGATGCGTTTGCTACAGCCCTTAGGACACATAGGGGAAGTTCCCGGATACATCTTTGTCAGATGCGCCAGGGTTAAGTACCACCTATATAATTCTTTACATGCATTTTCTTTGATCAGTGTACATATACTGTAGAGCTTGTTGATGCCGCTTCAAAAATCTCTTTCCCAATGTGCTATAAAGGGGAATTATTTTTCTAGGGAAGGGAGAAAGATTGAGGAATAGATGATCAAAGTCGACCCTCTTTGATTTAGAACCTTGTGGCACGGTATCTCAAACAAAATCAAGGGTGGAGCTAGGCCTCTACCTTGAACATAACCCTGTATTTGAAGGTACTTAAAAATTTCGCCACTTGGGATTTCACGAAGGTCCCTGAGAGTGGTGAAAGAAAGGACCATGGACATGTTCAGAACATCTATTATCCTATTGATCCCCTCGATCTCCACTCTTCAAAAGTGGAACCAACAATTCCCGGGGCGAACTCTTGGCTGAAAAATAGTGGTGTCATCCCTGATCTATCAAGAGTGAGCTCAGCTTTATTTATTTTTTTTGTCCCACAAGTTTAAATTGTGAGATTTCATGGATAAACAGCTGCTTGCTTTCTTTTGGAATATTTTAGGGGACCACAAATTTGACCTTAATTCCATGGGGGCCAGCAAGTGCGCCTCCAATTCCACCCATCTCTTTCCTACTATGTCTGAGGGCCAGGATAATATCTGGCTAAATTGTGCTGCCTTATAATAAGAGAGTAGGCACGGTAGAGCGTCCTCTATTTAACCGGATTGTCAGAGAATAGTTCTGGCCACTCTAGGGCAGAGATTCATCTTGACTGAATTAATTCTACCAAAAAAGAAATATTATGTTTGGACTATCTAACCAGGTCACCCTTGAGAGACCTGATGAGGCCCGGGGAGTTAGCTCTGTACAGAGAGAAATAATAATTTGTCAAGAATATGTCTAGGTATTTCAGGGCTTCTCTGCACCATTTAAATTCAAAATTGGCTACTGTTTTAGATAAGTTAATATTCAGTGCTTCCGATTTATTATCATTTATTTTAAAACCTGAGAGTCTACTGAAGATCCAAAGTTCCTGGAACATATTCAGGTGTGATATGAGTTGTTTAGACAGTGTCATGAGTGCGTCATCTACAAAAAGTGTTATTTTATGTTTTTTCTCCCAACTGGGATACCCTGTATCTTGGGGCTGTTTCTGATATGACTATTCATTGGCTCGAGGTAGAGGGCGAACAGCAGAGAGTAGCGTGAGCATCCTTGTCTAGTGCCTCCTTTAATTGAAAAACATCAGATGCTAATCCCAAGCATAATACCCTGGCCGAGGGGAAAGTAAAAAGAGCATAATGGAGTGGAGAAACCTATCCCTGAAACCAAATTGTTTTAGAGTATCTCTCATATAGTCCCAGTCCAGGTGGTCAAACGCTTTTTCTGCATCTAAAGATAATACAAGGGACTGAGTGTTTTTTTGTTTGTTTGGCATCAGCTATCAGGTCAATCGTTCTCCTTGTATTGTCAGCCGCCTGCCTCCCTGGGACAAAACCTACTTGGTCTAGGTGGACCAGGCCAGGCAATACTACATTAAGACGATTGGCAAGAATCTTTTAAAATATCTTCAAGGCTACATTTATCAACATTATCGGCCTAAAACTTGTACAGCTGCAAGGTCTTTCCCTGCCTTAGGGATGCAACATGTATCATGGTATTATGGAAAGCTGCACCGTCTAGAATGAAGTTAAAGAGCTTTTGTAGATGGGGAATTAGAAGGCGGGCACATTTTTTTATATATAAATTTAAAAACCCATCTGGGCCTAGGGATTTATTTGGCTTCAGGGAACTAATCACCTCCGCTACAGTATCTCTTCCAGAGTAATTAATGTGTTTAGGTTGTCTTGCTCGTGTTCAGGAATAGTGGGTAGCCCTGACTCAGATAGATATTTTTCAAGCTCTTTTCTATTGTTCTGGGATTTATGTATTTATTTATTTTTAGTTGATTTTTTGCGATCATATAGCTTACTATAAAAAGAGTGGAACTCATTTGCTATTTTTAACGGGTTAAACGTTAGGTTTCCCAGATTGGTTCAAATTTTATGGATACCTAACTTGGGTTGCTTATGTCTAAGGTGATATGCAAGCATAGAGTCAGGCTTATTAGCCTTCTCGAAATATTTTTGTTTAGTCCAAGTCATAATTTTTTCTGCCGCTTCGGATAAACAAGTATTAAGTTTCCCCTGCGGGTCGCTAGCTCCCTCAGAGTTTTTTTGGAGAGGTTGTTTTTGTGTGATTTCTCTAGTTTTGTAACTGTTAAGTTCAGTGTATCAATTTTTGCTTGTCTCGCCTGTTTCCTATTTGCCGCAATTCTAATTAGGTTGCCTCTCAGGACAACCTTATGAGCTTCCCAAACAGATGACTGTGTTGGGAAACTCTCAGCATTAAAGAAGAAATAATACATGATCTCCCTCTCTACTGCCTCAGTAATCTCTGGGATCTTTATCAGAGCCTCATTGAGTCTCAGGGATCTAAATGGGGGGAAGGGGAGTTGTCAAATCTCTAAGTGTTACCTCCGCTGGGGCATGGTCAGACCACATAATATTTTTTATGTGTGTTGAATGCACTTGGGTGATTAGGGGAGCCAAGATGAAAATGTAGTCTAATCTAGTGTGAGGAAGTCTAATACTGTCATGCGCTCAGGTGTAACGCTGGATGAATGACCACCAATGGGTGTAAATAAACTGATAGAGGGAACAACAAACGGAGATTGAAGGGGCACCACAATTGAAGTCGGGGCTCAGAGGCAGTAAGCTTACCCCTGTCAGCTCATCCGTCCTGGATCCTGCTTCTCCTTGGTTCCCGTTCCCGCAGCGTGCATCCGGCAGAAGAAACATGCATAAATCGAAGAAAGTGTCCGGTGCAACAGCAAACAGTCAAACTTGAATCCAACTCCAGTATTGATACAAAAAGGCTTTATTGGGAAATAACACACACTAAAAACAACAGGCTACACCACAGCCTCCTCCTCTATGTGTTTCACGCTGGGGTAGCGCTTCGTCTGGGAGCTAAAAGACGATGCGCTACCACAGCGTGAAATGCGTAGAGGAGGAGGCTGTGGTGTAGCCTGCTGTTTAAAGTGTGTTTTATTTCCCAATAAAGCCTTTTTGTATCAATACTGAAGTTGGATTCAAGTTTTACTGTTTGCAGTGGCACCGGACACTTTCCGCTATTTCTAATCTAGTGTGAGGGGCTGAGTAGAATGTGAAATCTTTACACCTGGAATTCAGCTCTCGCAACACATCAACAAGGCCACACACTAAGATATTATATTAGTTTCAGGTGGTCGTCTGGGCTTTGGGATATCTGTCTCTGTGACATTGGGGTTGACCTGTCCAAATCTCTATCCAGAGTGGTGTTAAGGTCCCTGCTTAATATGATTTGGCTTTTCGCCATGGATCCCAGCTTTCTAAAAAATGTAGAAAAGAATTTGGGGAAGTCAAAGTTGAGACATAAACATTAGCAATTGTCACATCTACCCCATACAATATAGCCGATACAATCAAGTATCTCCACTCAATATCAGACACCACTCTGTTCATGGAGAATAAGAAACCTTTATGGAGCATATCGCCACTCCTCCTTTTTTTTTTTTTACTGGTGCCGAGGGTAAGAATATCTGCGCAATGTGTATGTCATAAATTCATAGGGGGTCTGTCTTTTTTAAAAAGGGTCTCTTGCACTATTATGATGTCTCCTGCAGCTTTATCATAATCTGTGTGGGCTATCCGCCATTTTGAGGGGTTATTGAGGCCTTTAGCTTTTTGGGATACTACCTTAATAGATGTTGGGGTTGATTAAGATCTTTGTTAATATTGTATGTTTGGTTATCATTTCGTGATGCTTTTACGGGTATGGGTTTGTGACGACTCAGGAGATTCCTTCCTCTCCTTGTCCCTCTCTCCCATCTCCTGTTACCCTTTCCACTCCTTCCCACTCCTCTCCTTCACCTTCTACCTCTCTCCCCTTGCCGCAGCGCATTCCCCGCAGGTCTCTCATACTCATACCCTTAGCCCCTGCTTTGATCCTCCCCGCTCCCTCTCCCCCACGGTAGCTCCTTTACCTTCCCCTGTGGTGCCATCTGTCCCATTGCCTCCTCCTCGCGTGGTGCCCACGGCACGGTGCTCCGCGCGCCTGGTAACGCGTCCGTTGCATGCACTCCCTCAGCCCATGGAGGACGCACGTACATGCTCCTCTCTGCCTTTGCTGGCCATCGTGCGGGCACAGGCCTCGCGCGCATTCTCTTCCTCTTGGCTCCGTCCCCCTCCTGCGGTCTTCCCCTGCTCCGTGCGGGCCACGCCTGTGTTGCAACCTGTGCGTGCGCATCCCCAGCTTACAGGGGGCGTGCGCACAGACTCTTCTTATCAGGTTCCCCCTGTCTCCGCCTCCCTAGCTGTACAGGCTGCTCCCCTGACTGCCCCTTTTGTCTCCTCCTCTTCTCTCCCTGACCTATCTCTAGCTTCTCCCACTTCTCTCTCTACTCCTCCCCTCTCTGTCATTGGTGCACCTTCCTTTATAATCCCTGTCTGTCCACCTCTTCCTCGCTCTGCATAGTTCCTGTTTCCCTGTGTGTACCTGACCTATGCTGTGCTTCCTCTGTGCTCCTGTGTTACTTTGGATT
The DNA here is from genome assembly GCF_040206685.1 of Ascaphus truei. NCBI lineage: Eukaryota > Metazoa > Chordata > Amphibia > Anura > Ascaphidae > Ascaphus > Ascaphus truei. The sequence goes on along the minus strand of NC_134486.1, from coordinate 304,916,384 downwards.
TCCCTGGCTTTGACCTCTGCTTACCCTGACTAATCTGCTCTCTGGTACCCCTTTGAACCCTGCTCCGCATACGACTCTGCTGACCTCTGGCTTCCTAGGACCTGGCTTGCCCTCTGACGACTCTACCCTCTGGATCCCTAGACATTGGCAAACGGACACAACTATTCTCATGGACATTCCCCAAGCGTTGTAAGTATACACTAACAACTCTTCCAACAGGACCAGAACGCTATACCACACTCCGGGCTTGCTCCCACTGTTGTGAGTGTGTGGTATCATACTGTACCATTCCCACCTCAGTACTGGGGTCTAGATTGGTCTGCGGGCATACAGGCATGATAGGGTTGCAACCTCAGGTCAAGAGAAGGGAGGGGGTGTGGGAGTATAAGAATAAGAAAAAACAAATAAAGTCTAAGAATTACACAGGTTCTGGACCTTGGAGCCCTTACAGTAGGGTATGGGTGGAGGGGGGTCTAGGGCTATAAGAACTGGGAGGACAATACTGACTGGACTACCAATCATCTCTATCGCCATGACAGCAGGCAATATTGGGCGAGGGACACATCCAGGGAAGGGGAGGAGCGAACGGAATAAAAATCAGAGTGGCCAGTTGGCCAAGCATTTCCTATTAATGGGACCTGCATAAGGAAACTTACTTAATAATTACATATTCACAACTGAACCTTAATATGCTTCTTCATAACATTATTATAAACATGAGCAGGGGGTAAGGTTTCTACAGTACAAGGAGAGATAATAAGGTCTAAAGTCTGGGTACTGCATTCAGGGACTGTGATCTGTATACAGTATACCAACATGTACTGTATGTACCAATAAACCCAGTTATACCCAATTTGGTGTTATGATTGAACTGTTCACTAAGAAGAAGTGTCCCTGAGGTGCATCCTGGAAGCTTCAGGATCCTCTTGGACTGGAGGCGCTGTCCATGAAAGAACCAACTGTCCTGATGTTCTTCCCACATCACCGCGGAGATCTCCTGCCTCCTGTTTACCAGACAGGTATGCACCAGCACCACAGAATACACAGGTAGTGACCCAATCTCATATAGGAAGGGGGAAAAGGAGCTACACACACACATATGTATATATATATATATATATATATATATATATATATATATATACGTATGATCAAACGTAAATGTAGCTGTTTGTTTTCATGTTTACATGTACTTTGTGACCTCCCTCTTTTGATGACGTCCGCAATTGGACACTCAATAACATTGCATGTTTACATTGTACACGATGCATTACAATCACTTCATGGTAACTTATACACACATCTATAATAATTACTTATTTTTACACAATTGAAACTGAATCAATAGCAACTATCCTGATGGCATTAAATTATGCATATGCACATTACAAAAACTTCATGTGATCAGGTGACAATAACATGCCAAATTACACATGTTGCAACGTAGTTTCTCAACGTCAATGTCATGGTTGTATCCTAATTATATGACTGAGTGTTGCGTTCAGAAGTGGTACATGCATTACACATTCCAGAAATACTTGGCAATAAATGCTTGTACAAAGCTTAAAACTTACATCATTCTCAAATACTGTATCATGATTGCCTGGTGAATACACATAATTAATTATTTTAATTGCTACTGGATACACGTTGGGAGTGAACTACTTGGATATGTTAATGTAACACCTTGCACTTCAGCAAGTCACCTGACATCATCACATAGGTATTTAAAGGAGGGCAATTACCTGTGCATTCACAGCTACAGACCTGAAAATGATGCGAATGTTTATGAGACGGAGGAAGATTCTATTGGACGAGAGGCTTGCTGATGGAGAGGATGTCACAGGCCAAGGAAGGGACAGGGACAGAGGCAGGGACAGTGGCAGGGACAGTGACAGGGACAGGCACACGGACAGGAAAGGGTGAGGTCGAGGGACAGGGAGAGGGCAAGGAGATGAGAGGAGAAGAGAGAGGAGAGAAGTTGTGCCTCATCCTCGTTTGTACAGGGAGAGCACCCTGTTAGATGGGATGAGTGAGGAGCAGATTGTAAGTCGCTATCGTTTGAGTTCAGCAGCAATCTTAGCTCTTTATGAAGAGATACGGGGAGATTTAGATTTTGTGACAGCCAGAGGTCGTGCAGTCCCTGGGCTTGTTAAAATGCTGTGCTCATTACATTATCTTGCTTCCGCGTCATTCCAGACAACTGTGGGCATAGTGGACGGGGTCTCGCAATCTACATTCTCGCGGGCCTTTACCCAGTTTCTATGTGCACTCAATAGACGCGCTAGGAATTATATTCATTTTTCTACAGAGCACACAGAGTGGCTGGAAGTCAGGAATGGCTTTTATACCATAGCCGGGATACCATGTGTGATGGGTGCAATCGATTGCACCCATGTTGCTTTCATCCCGCCTAGTCAGAGTGAGCATGCTTACCGCAACCACTACCATTCGCTGAATGTACAGGTGGTATGCGATGCCACGATGAAGATTATGCATGTGGTAGCCAAATTCCCTGGTTCCAGTCACGATTCCTCTATCCTGAGAAACTCATCAGTCTTCCATGCTTTCGAAGAAGGCTATTTTGGACCTGGTTGGCTGCTGGGTGAGTACATATTATGATGTGTTAACAAACAACTCTTTGTTTTCTAGGAAATGTATGTAATAATGTTAAAACTAATTGTTTCATATTTGTGCACGATGGATTATTGGTGACTCAGGATACGGAATTAGGCCGTGGCTGTTGACCCCTGTGGCAAACCCTCAAAGTGAAGCAGCGGAGAGGTACAATGTTGCCCATATATCTAAGCGATCCGTCATAGAGAGGACATTTGGGATCTCAATACAAGATTTAGGTGTCTCGATAGAACTGGTGGGGCACTTCAATATAAGCCTGCTAAAGTGTCTGATATTATAATTGCATGTTGCATTTTGCACAATGTGGCACTCCGCAATAATGTACAAATAGACATACGTCAGGGTTTGGAGGAGGAGCATCCCGTCAATGTACCAGCTGATAATGACCAAACAGCCAGTGGTGTTGAGACACGTCTGAATGTCATAAACACCTATTTTTCATGTAAGCAAATACATATATGTTCATAGTACTACATAGATGTATTCATTCTTTGTTACGATAAATACATTTGTCCAAATACCATTCACTTAGGAAACAGATGAATATGGTTCGCATACCTTTCTCTTCTCTGCTGTGTGGACAATTGCATGTACATGCTCTTTTTGGTTATGCATACACAATAAACCTACTATGTCCATAGTCAATAGCTAGTGCAGTATGGTTACATACAATGTTTCTTTTGCAGTGTGACATGTGAGTCACAATGATGTGTACACTATTGTGTATTTCAGATCATATTTGACGTATTCTAGATGTTGTTTCATATCACACACAAAATGGTCAATTTTGTGTGTTGTTTACCTTGATGTACATGTCATGACAATGATTTATATTCATTCATGTTTTCTTTTTCAAGGTATATCACTTCAATGAAAGCTCATGGTATGTATTTCAATTCACATCTGTCATAAGATGCAAACCTCTATACAGGTATAGATACAGGATGTATAAACAGAACGTAATGACAAAGGTGTGACAATTGAAACATGTCGTTTCTGTATTGTGTACGTGCGTTTAGCTACACTTGGTGGTTATTGTGCAGTGTCTTTTAAAATCATTAGGGACATTACATAACATGTAATTTAGCAAACGTAACAACATCCATTCATGGAATATAGGGGTGGGGGGAGAGAAGGGGATAAACCCTGCTCAGCTATTTATTATGAGAGGAGAACATCCATTGATGAACATGAGCGATCTTAACACTCAATGCATGTTTGTATGAAAAGACACCAATGTTTTAAACATCATTAACATTGCAATGTGTGTGATTAGTTGTTATATCACTTCATCTTCATGTTGATTACTACATTGTCATATGTGTATGTATAAGTGAAAGATGTGTGTTGATTTGACGTACATGTAAAATGTGTCAAAATGTTAACACATTCCAAAGTATAGTCCTTTGGCTTCTCAACTTTTCCTAATTCATTCAACACAATGACAATGTTGTTAATATAATTTTTATTTCATTCACGTTAGTTATTCATAATGATCATGATCCTTTATAACTAATGTCAACATATGAACATAAATGAAGTGGACATTTGCATACGCACACATTTCAGCAACAGTGTGTGTGTGTGTGTGTGTGTGTGTGTGTGTGTGTGTGTGTGTGTGTTGTAGTTTTTGTGTGATGCAAGTATTTCTATGTGAAATAATATAAACATTTTTCTCAAACATCCAGGAGGAGCATATGGGGAAAGAAATAAAAATTTAAGTGCAGACGTTTCTATAAAGTGGAATGATATAGTCTTGGCTCGTATAAATGTATTACTCACAAGATGTATGAGTTAATCAGGCAATTGGCAAATTGGGTTGCCACCCATCTGTGTCTGGACCCCCCTTGTTAGAGATACCGTCAGCAGGATGTTGTATATATAATAGAGAGAGAACTACATAGTGCGATCAAAAAGGTACAACTTTATAATTTAAAAAACGGGTCAATAAAATGCGCACTTACAATGTGCCAGTAAAAATCATGCATGTATCTCACAAATGGAGAAAGTAGAAGCTCCCCGAACTGCTCACCGCCTCCCTCGGGTGTTTGGCTGGCTTTCTCTCACGAATCTGTGTGCTGGTTCAGAGCCTCCCTCACGGCGCCCGTCCAGGAAGATGACGTCACGGCTGCAGGGTTGGTCAGCTACGGGTCGCGTTTGAGTCCAAAATTGGTACACTCTACGCGTTTCGCCCAGCTTGCTGTAGCTGTTGTCGGCTTCGTCAGGAGTGTGTAATGGTTGGGTGCAGTTGATACTTATATACCCTATATACAAGCTAATCTATTCAATTATACAATTAAACAATTGAACAACCTGATCTGAGACTATTATTGTGGGAGTGAATTTGGAACTTACAAGTAATATAATCAATTGCTACGCCTACATTAATATGTAAGTACAAATGACAATACATAAATGAAGCAACCAGAGAACAGACATTATGACCTTATGATGTTTCAAGGTGCATACATATATAAAAAATTACAATGATATCCCAACTTGGGCAATATGAAATGTCATTAGACAATTAATGTTTTAAATAGCATATGTGGATTTTCTTCCTTTCTATGATCCTCAAGGCATAACACATATAAAAATAGATTGGGGAGATGGAGTTGGAGGGGTAAACTCTGTGTTCAGTATAGGACTGTTCACAACATTTTATAATAGTTTTTTCTTACTTCTTCAATAGGTCTTTTACTCCCAATTGTTCTAGCAATATTGTTAGAATTGCAAACAATGGGTCTATTAGAATAGTATAGTTAGGAGTTAGTATATATGTGCAGTCTTTGGTGGGGTGCAATCTTCTGCACTAACACATAACTGGGAGCTAGTTTATCATGAAGATATGGCAGGGTATTTATTCCAGATGACAGTTTAATGGTATCTTACTCTGGATGTATCTTGGTGGTTCAAACTTTATGTTTAGTGTATATACATTAGTGGATGAATATAATAAACTGTAGAGATAATATACAGATTCAATTAATCATAATTGAGATGTAAAGCAAAATTCTAAAGGCTTTCACTAGGGTTGCGTTGACAGGGGGGCTAAAAATATATGGAAAAAGATGAAGTGAAGAAAAATAATTATAAAAATAAAAATAAAAATAAATATATAAAAATACATTACTTGGGTGCTACAAAAAATCTCTATCAATCAACTATAATGACATTTCATTTACAATGTGTGGACACAGGATCAAACTATCAACATACAGATATAGTGTGTACAGTTGTAGATTCCTAGGTGAAATCCTGAAAAATAAGATAGGAAAAGCTGATGCAAAGACAAAGAGACAAAGGAACAAAAGAGGATCATATTAGTACCATAATTTTGGGCATAGTCTATTTCAAAAAAGGAGCAAGATCTATCTCAGCATTGAGGCCTCTTGGAGCTAGTGTTTTGAGGCGATGGATCCAAAATGTTTCCCTCTTTAGGAGTTCTGACCCCCTATCCCCCCCCCTCCAATGGGGTAGTACATGTTCGATGGCTTTAAAGACTAGGCCTGTTGGTTCCCCACCGTGACATTCAGAAAAATGGTTTGGTATACTGTGGTTGGTTAATTTTCTCTTAATGCCACTCAGGTGTTCGATAATTCGAGTTCTTACTGGTCTTATGGTCTTTCCGATATATTGTAGCTTGCAGGAACATTCCATTAGATAGACTACATGGTCTGTCCTGCAAGTCATAAAAGTTTCAATATTGAAGACTTCACCGGTGACATTAGAGCAAAAATTGGTATGATCAGAAGACCTAAAGCCACACGCCTTGCAACTTGTGCAGCCAAAAAAGCCTTTCTTATTTAGCCATCTATTGTTCTTAGAATTGGAATCCCTTAATGCACTAGGGGCTAGTTTGTCTTTAAGATTGGAGGCTTTTTAAATATCACATTTGGTCTATCGGGGATATTGGGGCCCAATACTGGATCATTTTTAAGTATATCCCAGTGCTTTTGAATGATATTCTTAATTTTTCCTGCATCTCTGCTGTATCCCGTCAGGAATGCAAAATCATATTTGTTGTTTCTATTTAAATGCTTTTGCTTGGGTGCCAATAGATCCTCTCTCTGAAGTTCCCCTGCCCTATTTATAGCTGATTCTATTGTTTCCTCTTTGTAGTTTTTCTCCAAAAATCTGTTTTTGATTTTTTCAGATTGTGTGATATATTGTTCTTTGTCTGTGCAGTTCCTTCTTATTCTGGTGAACTGGCTTGCTGGTACATTGTCCATCCATTGTGGTAAATGGCAACTGTCTCTCTTGATGAAATTGTTTTTATCTATATCTTTAAAATAGGTTTTTGTTTTGATAGATTCGTTTTCAATATAGATATTTAAATCTAGGAAATTAATTTGATCCTTACTCCATTCACTAGTGAATTTCAAATTATATGAATTAGTATTCATCTCATTGATGAATTTAATGAGTGTGTCTTCTCCCCCACTCCAAATGAAAAACACATCATCAATGTAGCGGCGATAAAGGACAAGATTCGCACCAAGCTCACTCCCTGACCAGATGTTGTCTGTCTCCCAATCTGATACAAACAGATTGGCGTAGCTTGGAGCGAATCTCGTCCCCATCGCCGTCCCACATTTTTGCAAATAAAAAGTGTGTGAATACCAAAAATAATTGTGCTCTAATATGAACTTTATGCTGTCAATAATAAATTCAACCTGTGATGCTGGTAAGGTCTCATCCTCCTGTAAAACCCGCCTGACTGATTCGCAACCCTGTGTATGTTCTATAATTGTATACAGTGAAGCAACGTCACATGTTGCCAATAAGAAGTGTTTCTCCCACTTGACACAACTCAAAAGGTTGAGTATCTCTACTGTGTCTTTCAAATAAGCCTTTTGTTTGACCACATATTTTTGTAAGAATGTGTCTATGTATAAGGAGAGGTTGGCAGTTAGCGAGTCAATCCCCGAGACTATTGGTCTGCCTGGGGGATTGACTACACTCTTGTGGATCTTTGGGAGGAGGTTCTATTTGAAAGACACAGTAGAGATACTCAACCTTTTGAGTTGTGTCAAGTGGGAGAAACACTTCTTATTGGCAACATGTGACGTTGCTTCACTGTATACAATTATAGAACATACACAGGGTTGCGAATCAGTCAGGCGGGTTTTACAGGAGGATGAGACCTTACCAGCATCACAGGTTGAATTTATTATTGACAGCATAAAGTTCATATTAGAGCACAATTATTTTTGGTATTCACACACTTTTTATTTGCAAAAATGTGGGACGGCGATGGGGACGAGATTCGCTCCAAGCTACGCCAATCTGTTTGTATCAGATTGGGAGACAGACAACATCTGGTCAGGGAGTGAGCTTGGTGCGAATCTTGTCCTTTATCGCCGCTACATTGATGATGTGTTTTTCATTTGGAGTGGGGGAGAAGACACACTCATTAAATTCATCAATGAGATGAATACTAATTCATATAATTTGAAATTCACTAGTGAATGGAGTAAGGATCAAATTAATTTCCTAGATTTAAATATCTATATTGAAAACGAATCTATCAAAACAAAAACCTATTTTAAAGATATAGATAAAAACAATTTCATCAAGAGAGACAGTTGCCATTTACCACAATGGATGGACAATGTACCAGCAAGCCAGTTCACCAGAATAAGAAGGAACTGCACAGACAAAGAACAATATATCACACAATCTGAAAAAATCAAAAACAGATTTTTGGAGAAAAACTACAAAGAGGAAACAATAGAATCAGCTATAAATAGGGCAGGGGAACTTCAGAGAGAGGATCTATTGGCACCCAAGCAAAAGAATTTAAATAGAAACAACAAATATGATTTTGCATTCCTGACGGGATACAGCAGAGATGCAGGAAAAATTAAGAATATCATTCAAAAGCACTGGGATATACTTAAAAATGATCCAGTATTGGGCCCCAATATCCCCGATAGACCAAATGTGATATTTAAAAAAGCCTCCAATCTTAAAGACAAACTAGCCCCTAGTGCATTAAGGGATTCCAATTCTAAGAACAATAGATGGCTAAATAAGAAAGGCTTTTTTGGCTGCACAAGTTGCAAGGCGTGTGGCTTTAGGTCTTCTGATCATACCAATTTTTGCTCTAATGTCACCGGTGAAGTCTTCAATATTGAAACTTTTATGACTTGCAGGACAGACCATGTAGTCTATCTAATGGAATGTTCCTGCAAGCTACAATATATCGGAAAGACCATAAGACCATTAAGAACTCGAATTATCGAACACCTGAGTGGCATTAAGAGAAAATTAACCAACCACAGTATACCAAACCATTTTTCTGAATGTCACGGTGGGGAACCAACAGGCCTAGTCTTTAAAGCCATCGAACATGTACTACCCCATTGGAGGGGAGGGGATAGGGGGTCAGAACTCCTAAAGAGGGAAACATTTTGGATCCATCGCCTCAAAACACTAGCTCCAAGAGGCCTCAATGCTGAGATAGATCTTGCTCCTTTTTTGAAATAGACTATGCCCAAAATTATGGTACTAATATGATCCTCTTTTGTTCCTTTGTGTCTTTGTCTTTGCATCAGCTTTTCCTATCTTATTTTTCAGGATTTCACCTAGGAATCTACAACTGTACACACTATATCTGTATGTTGATAGTTTGATCCTGTGTCCACACATTGTAAATGAAATGTCATTATAGTTGATTGATAGAGATTTTTTGTAGCACCCAAGTAATGTATTTTTATATATTTATTTTTATTTTTATAATTATTTTTCTTCACTTCATTTTTTCCCATATATTTTTAGCCCCCCTGTCAACGCAACCCTAGTGAAAGCCTTTAGAATTTTGCTTTACATCTCAATTATGATTAATTGAATCTGTATATTATCTCTACAGTTTATTATATTCATCCACTAATGTATATACACTAAACATAAAGTTTGAACCACCAAGATACATCCAGAGTAAGATACCATTAAACTGTCATCTGGAATAAATACCCTGCCATATCTTCATGATAAACTAGCTCCCAGTTATGTGTTAGTGCAGAAGATTGCACCCCACCAAAGACTGCACATATATACTAACTCCTAACTATACTATTCTAATAGACCCATTGTTTGCAATTCTAACAATATTGCTAGAACAATTGGGAGTAAAAGACCTATTGAAGAAGTAAGAAAAAACTATTATAAAATGTTGTGAACAGTCCTATACTGAACACAGAGTTTACCCCTCCAACTCCATCTCCCCAATCTATTTTTATATGTGTTATGCCTTGAGGATCATAGAAAGGAAGAAAATCCACATATGCTATTTAAAACATTAATTGTCTAATGACATTTCATATTGCCCAAGTTGGGATATCATTGTAATTTTTTATATATGTATGCACCTTGAAACATCATAAGGTCATAATGTCTGTTCTCTGGTTGCTTCATTTATGTATTGTCATTTGTACTTACATATTAATGTAGGCGTAGCAATTGATTATATTACTTGTAAGTTCCAAATTCACTCCCACAATAATAGTCTCAGATCAGGTTGTTCAATTGTTTAATTGTATAATTGAATAGATTAGCTTGTATATAGGGTATATAAGTATCAACTGCACCCAACCATTACACACTCCTGACGAAGCCGACAACAGCTACAGCAAGCTGGGCGAAACGCGTAGAGTGTACCAATTTTGGACTCAAACGCGACCCGTAGCTGACCAACCCTGCAGCCGTGACGTCATCTTCCTGGACGGGCGCCGTGAGGGAGGCTCTGAACCAGCACACAGATTCGTGAGAGAAAGCCAGCCAAACACCCGAGGGAGGCGGTGAGCAGTTCGGGGAGCTTCTACTTTCTCGATTTGTGAGATACATGCATGATTTTTACTGGCACATTGTAAGTGCGCATTTTATTGACCCGTTTTTTAAATTATAAAGTTGTACCTTTTTGATCGCACTATGTAGTTCTCTCTCTATTATATATACAACATCCTGCTGACGGTATCTCTAACAAGGGGGGTCCAGACACAGATGGGTGGCAACCCAATTTGCCAATTGCCTGATTAACTCATACATCTTGTGAGTAATACATTTATACGAGCCAAGACTATATCATTCCACTTTATAGAAACGTCTGCACTTAAATTTTTATTTCTTTCCCCATATGCTCCTCCTGGATGTTTGAGAAAAATACTTGAATCCTTGGAACCCGTGAAACAGGTCCCACCAGTGAGGTTTGAGCTGGGTGGTTGGACTTTAATCATCACACTTCACTTCTTATAGATTTATTCACAATTGTTACTATTTAATTGTTGTTTTGCGCCTTATATCACTTATTCCACAAAATAATATAAACAAACATAATAATGTTGCTTTTGTCACCGGCCTCACTTAGCTATGTATGTGTTGAACGTTTACTAATAACACTAAACTATAGTTAGTCATGTGAATAAAATGTACACACAAATGTTCATGGTTTCATGATCTTTAACTAACATTCATTAGCTCATGCATGTTAGGTTAGCACTACAACTTAAGTGAAAATATATAATGCACACGACTAAACAGTTTCTATCACTTCCCTATTGTTATTGTGTACGTTCAGATACAATGTCTACGAGTTTTTATGAAGCATTTACATTCTTTGACAAGTCACACGTGAGATTATAATATATAGTAGATTAATGTGTTTGCTGAGTGATAATGTTGGTTGCATATATCACATGGCAATACATATAATGTTAGTAGAAAAGAACAAAAAAACAATATAAGTTCTAACTTCAGTGCTTAGCAACATCATTATGTTAATAAAGTGCATAGTAAATATTTGCATAAGAGGATAACATTATGTAGTGATTGTTAATCTGCGCACCAATCATTGAAAGCATTGTTACATATTTATTATAATAGTTGTTCGCTCGTCGTCACAATCATCTAATATAACAATTGGCTCATCTAAAATCATACATTGGTCCCATGTATTCATCCGCGACATCTGTGAAATACAGCAAGCACATGATGTTCAAAGATGGCACATTTATATATGTCTCAGCATGACAACGCTTAACACATCTCTATATGATTATGGATATTCACGGATAAGTAACGTATATGTTTAAACTGGAAGGATAAAACTACAGATACAGAACTGTGTCATTTTTCAAATGGCGTTGTTGGCATTACTACGGATATGATTTTTCCGGTGCCTGTATACATAATAATGTGTGGACTAAGTCTTTGCGCATGCGCAAAACGATGTGTACACTGTGCGTTCAATACATGTCCCTCCATGGTGCTGCTAGCAGTACGCATATCATGGCTGGAAGTTATGATATGGAAGCGAAACAAATTCACTTCTACACACGTACATATTGTGACATAGTCCAAAGATGTTAGGCAGCTTTCTGCCCCGTTTTAGGTCAGAAAGTGCAGAAATAGTTAATGATCCATTCCACAGCTTCACATTTACTCCGGCTGATGGATGGAAAATCCAGACCACAGATTACAATGTGTCTAGTTCTCCCTCACCTGCTCTCCTAATCACTAGAACAGGTATTTAGAGCAGAGAGGTTTGCTTTTCACTCTCTCTCCTTAGAGCCTGAAGGCTGGGGGTATCGCTGCTCCCCTGTATCCAGTTTCAGGGTGGACGGCCCCTCCAAGTATCACAGTACCAGAGGATTTGCCTGGACACTTGGGACAGTGTTCCCACCACGAACAGATAAGACAAAACAAATGTTTATTGCTGTTGCTAAAAGACTGTTGCTGTATCTAGTGACCCTAAATGAGAGGGCATTGTTTTAAGCTGGGGAACCAGGTTAGTTGGCCCAGCAGCAGGTAGAGGCCGATTCTGATGTGTAGTTAGATCCCTGAAAGGGATAGGATTTCTTTATATGATTTGGTTTTTATTTCTTAAAAGTGACACTGTGTGAAATGCTATAACACTGATATGAGTAAACCGCTGAATGAAAAATATCTGAGTGCCTCTAACCTACACATGTTAAAGCCGCAGTCCCTTACAGGGATGAAAATAAAGCAGGCAGAAGCCTGAGTTAAGCAATATAATACTGTGCATGATCCTGTTTGTTGTATAATTAACCCTAGAAGACTGTGTCGGGAAGAACCCAGACAGACGTCAGCGCTACAAAAGAGGGGCGTTTGTCACAATATCTCAACTTTGTAAACGGACGTGTGCCCACGGAAAAAACGGACGATAAGCCAATGAGCTAACAAAAGATGTGTGACGTCATGTTAAGGCACCGTGAACTGCACGCAAACACCCCTCACACTGAATTAACATTGCCCTCCAGCGCTGTGCACGCAGCGCCCCACCGACGTGCGCGCATGACACACTGCACTGACCGTAACAAAAAGCTACGGGCACAGCCAATACGGTCTCACGCGCGCACGTCGGTTGGGGGTGGGGCTTGCATCGGTAACCTTTTTAAGGACACCTTGGGACATGACCATGGTCTCACGTCATATGTGGGCGACACTTTGTTTTTATATGTTGAATGCTAAACAATGAGGTGTGTGTGTTACAGTTTGTGTAACATGTTGAAATGATACTTTAAAAGCGATAATAATCTAGGATTTAGGACTCCGTCACCAATGTGTACTAATGCTTCGTCATGTAGTATATTGTTATAGGAAATAATGTCTTTGTGCACACTACATGTAAGCCTGTCTGCAATGTTAAGCTGTATCCACTCATTTGGCTAACAAATGGTGTATATTACTAATGTAGACATATATTATTTGAGTAAAGGCATAACGAAATTTGTATTTACCATTCTTGTAGAAGTCAAAACTGATATGGCTGCAACTGCTCGCTGCAGGAAGGCACAACAGTATCATCCATGGTTGAGGCAACCGTTGAATCCTGAATCACACACATCTCCATGAGGGCGTCATATGGATCTGCAGTGGCTTCTTCAAACAAGACGTCCGGAGGTACGAACAGTTGTTGGTTGTTTTCCCATCCACATTGGTATTGCCCATATGTTTGGATACATATCATAGTAGTTATGTCCATCTTGCATCTGGTCTGGCTGAATGGAGGGTGTAGGTAGATCAGCAGACGCGACTGTCGGTGCGGCTTCAGTGTCACTGGTATTAGGCAAAAATATGCTATTTAACTGAAGATATGTTCCATGTTCCATGGTAAGTTTAAATGATGGCGCAACACGCCAGCATCCATATAGTTGATTTAGCCAATCATGGACACGCTCAAAACATTCATTTGCGGATAAAGTGAATCGTACAGAAGTTTTCAAATTTCGTTGTAAGTCAGGTTGTTGGTAGTATGGATATTTCTTTTCGATCAAGTCATAGATTTTGGCCACGTTTGCACTTTTCTCTGGCGTTGATTCGATTGCTTCATAAATCATAAATTTGTATGATTTACGTGGATGGCTGTGCAATGTGGAAGCTTCTGCCATTTCTTCTCTCTTCAAGTGTACGTTGTGTGAAGTTGAACGCATACGGATGTCTGCTGAATGTGTGAATAGTTACATGTTATCTTCGCAGTTTCTTCCAAGGTTATAATACAACATAGCAGTTATGCGCCTAGGTTTTCTCCCACAAGAAATTTGTTACAATCATTGGCTGAAATTCATTGGGTAAGATACTCTTTTCACAGGAATCGAAACTTTACTTTCGGCTTAGGCAATCAACATGTGCAAAACAAGTAGACTCTTTTAATTACAATAACAATGTGTGTGAAATCATCTACAGTGCTATGCTGAACACATTTCTGGTTACACTTAGCTAGATGTAACCATACACACACATCTGTATGTTTGTCTCTTTTTCTGTTTTACTCTCTGTCTGTTTCTCTCTCTTTGTCTCTCTTGATATATATATATATAATTAGATATATATATATATATATATATTTATCTATATATAATTAACTATATATTGTGTGTAGATATATATGTATATAGATATGTAGATATATATATATAGAGATAGATATATAGATATATATGTATATATATATCTCTATCTCTATCTGTACATTGAAGGCCTTGTGTGCTAACAGGCCTTGTTATAATTCTATTAACACTTAATTACAGTTTATAACATTACTGGATGAGTATGTTTGAGGGCCTATTTGAGTCAGCTGTGTATAAGTGTGTATAAGGCCTGTTTGCTGACAACAGTGGCAGATAAATAAATATATATATATATATATATATATATATATATATATATATATATATATATATATATATTTTTTTTTTATCTGCCACTGTTGTCAGCAAACAGGCCTTGTGTTAATGAGATATAAATGTTAGGACACTTGTTAAAATTATGGGATCAGTATGATTCAGCCCATAATTCACACACCTGTATTTAACTTTGAATATGATTACAAAAAGGCCTACTTACACACATGAATGGCTTTAGTTTAGCACTCTATATAAAATATATATAAATATAATCAGAATTAACAGAACAGGCCTTCATGGCTCAAACGAGGCCTTGTTTGCTGTTAACTACTACTATATAAACCATAATACTGAGTTAAGTTATGGTGAGTAAAAAAAGTGACAAAAACCCTCCACAGGAAAGCAAATATGCAAATATAACTGTATGCTCATCTGCATGTCTTAGGCAGGTCTGCAACCCAGCCTTTCCCCATTATCACCCAGCATACAGCACTTCCACTGCAGCAAGGGATTCTGGGAAATGACATGCAAATGAGCACACAGTGTCACTTTTTGCCTCAATAACCATTTTTAACATGGTTCCCTATAGGCTTAAGCTTGCTGCATGGTCACAGCTTTGAGCACAGCCAGGGTTAAGGTGCATACCCAGAAAACCACCCACAGACAGCTGTTTCGACCTTGATGGGTCTCATCAGTGTGGGTTTTTTTTTTATTATTTAAAGCTTTATTAACGGTTCACATTAATTACAACCAGTAATAAACAGAAAACCAACACTATACATTCCTTACACTGCATAGAAGACCGCAAAACACAACAATTCCTTAACCATAACTTATTTCCCCAAT
The DNA here is from genome assembly GCF_040206685.1 of Ascaphus truei. Classification (NCBI taxonomy): domain Eukaryota; kingdom Metazoa; phylum Chordata; class Amphibia; order Anura; family Ascaphidae; genus Ascaphus; species Ascaphus truei. Next base: position 304,900,755 of record NC_134486.1, on the reverse strand, counting down.
CCTACACTAGGCTTTTCGTACTTTCTACAGATAACATTACATCTAATGCCTTTTTTGATCCAGCAACTTCTCCAACGAAACCTTGATATTATACGTATTAGATGGATCTTTTGCTCTACTTATTCCTCTTTTGATAGCCCTTCCTTGGTAAACTGTAACTTTAGCCACTCTACTTTATGCTCTTCCGCCACGTGTGCTGCCCAACTGTTTAATCTAAGTAATACATCCTTTACATAAAACTCTCTCTCCACCCTCTCCTCCCTTGATTTCACTTTTTTTCCAATCCCACTTGGGCCTGCCTTTTGCCCCTTTTGGTCCTCGCTCACCTCCCCTCCTAAGTCCTCCTTTTTTTTTGGTTCTTTCTTACCCACAGCTGTCCTCTTCCCTACTTCTCCTTCACTCACACTCTCCTTCTCCCTCACCTCTCCCCTAGCCTCTTTTATTTTAACCCACTGTACATGCTCCTTTTTTAATTCTTCATATTGCTCTTTTGTCAGCTGTTTTCTCTGGTACATCATTTTTTCCAATCTTTCTATAATCTGTTCATCACTACTACCCCCATGCTGCTTCCGGAAAATACCCACCCAAAATAGAACATCTCCCACTGCATCCTCAAACTCTTCCATTTTCTCTTTTAGGGTTACTTTCCCTGATATTTTTCCAACTTTACCCCCTACACCCTTCTCTCTAGGCTCCACGTTACTTTGGCTATCATTATCTTTCTTTGTTTCTATCCCTTGCGAAGACACGTTTTCACTTTCACTAACAACAACCCCTTTACACTTACTCTCTCCCTCTTTGCCTTTTCCACTCGCACCACCAGGGCCTGCCTTCTCCTCTGTTTCTAGCGCTTCCCTATCTAACTTCTTATTTTCCTCTTTCCCTTTACTCACGGTCTTTTCCTCTTCCCCACTCCCGTCATTACTGGCCAAATCCAGAACACAAACCTTTGCCTTCACCACCCTATCTTGCCGTAGCTCACTCTTCCCCTCCCCTTCAACTGTACAAACATCATTGTCACTTTGTAAACTACGTTTTTGCACCCCTTTCTTGGCTCCGGTCGTGTCCATTATTTCCACTTCCACCTCCCCCTCTATTGTGCCACTCTCAACCATTTTTTCCCTTCTTAAATCCTCCTCATAAATTTCTGTTATAGCCGGATCAATCCCTCCCTCTTGGGAACTCTCCATCTCACAAATTCCCTGACCCTCCACTGTCTCTTCCTCTTCTTCTAGCACAATGCCCCCTTTTGCTGCCAGGGCATATGACCTTTTTGTGCACTGCCTTGCCAAGTGTCCTTCCTCTCCGCATAGATGGCATCTCTTAGGGACTCCACAGTTGGCTGCAGTATGTCCCTCTTCCCCACAATTACGGCACACAATTCCCGTTTTCGTGCAACCCTCCTTTGTATGTCCATAAGTGTGGCAATGCCTGCAATATAGAGGCTGTCCCGGGTAAAACAAAAAACCTCTGTCCCCTCTGATATTGAACATGGCCGGTGGGTGCGTCACTCCTCCTGCCCATGATGGATCCCGTCTAAACCGTACCCAGAAACGTCTCTTCCCGTTAAACATGCCATACGGGTTTTTAAGTTCTTCACCTCCTCTGATCATTTCACAATACCTTTTCAAAAAAGTCACAATCTCCTCTTTCCTTGCATATGGATTGTACATGTGAATTACAAGTGGTCTCTCCTCCAGCATAAAACTTGGAATTACCTTGATGCCATATAAGACCGGATCACCAGACTTCTCCTTGCACTTTTCAAAAGTGCACCAAACATCAGCTTCTTGATGACAGGTCAGGTCATAAATCCCCTGTGCAGGGAAATCCTGAAGGCAGAAGATCCTCTCAGCATCCAGACCAATCAATTGCTTCAGCACCTTCTCCACTATCCACTGCAGGTTTACTCGACATCTCTCGGTCTCCTCGATCAGGAACCGGATGGAATTGCGCATTCCAGCTTGCGACATCATCTCTGCTCTCCCAAGCTCAGGTGCGGCACCCCAAAAGCAGCAAGGGACTTTAGCCAGTAAAGGCGATGTCCCAGGGCAAAGGTGCCGGCCCCTCACTTCCGCATCTGCTCGCTCAGAACCGCTCGCTCAGGATCACTCCTCTCAGCTCGAGATGGCGTGCCCCCCCAAAAGCAGCAGGAGTCTTTAGTCCCCGAAGGGATGATGACTCAAGGCCAAGGGGACACAGTCTCAGCTACACAGCTGTTTCGACCTTGATGGGTCTCATCAGTGTGGGGTTGATTTTACTGGGAATGCAAGAGAGGCTATGGGATAGGCTAAACCATAATACTGAGTTAAGTTATGGTGAGTAAAAAAAGTGACAAAAACCCTCCACAGGAAAGCAAATATGCAAATATAACTGTATGCTCATCTGCATGTCTTAGTCAGGTCTGCAACCCCGCCTTTCCCCATTATCACCCAGCATACAGCACTTCCACTGAAGCAAGGGATTCTGGGAAATGACATGCAAATGAGCACACAGTGTCACTTTTTGCCTCAATAACCATTTTTAACATGGTTCCCTATAGGCTTAAGCTTGCTGCATGGTCACAGCTTTGAGCACAGCCAGGGATGAGATCCATCAAGGTCGAAACAGCTGTCTGTGGGTGGTTTTCTGGGTATGCACCTTAACCCTGGCTGTGCCTAAAACATGTAGATGAGCATACAGTTATATTTGCATATTTGCTTTCCTGTGGAGGGTTTTTGTCACTTTTTTTACTCACCATAACTTAACTCAGTATTATGGTTTAGCCTATCCCATAGCCTCTCTTGCATTCCCAGTAAAATCAACCCCACACTGATGAGACCCATCAAGGTCGAAACAGCTGTCTGTGGGTGGTTTTCTGGGTATGCACCTTAACCCTGGCTGTGCTCAAAGCTGTGACCATGCAGCAAGCTTAAGCCTATAGGGAACCATGTTAAAAATGGTTATTGAGGCAAAAAGTGACACTGTGTACTCATTTGCATGTCATTTCCCAAAATCCCTTGCTGCAGTGGAAGTGCTGTATGCTGGGTGATAATGGCTTCAGTCAGCGGGGCAGCAGAGCGAGCACCCGGGACACCCCCCATGGCTCTCAAGCGCGCCCCCGCACTCTCCTCCTTTCCCCGTGTCAGCTCCACCCCAGTGCTCCGCTCAGCTCTCCCCCCCGGAGCACGCGCCGCTTGCCCCCGAGCTCTCCTCCTCTCCCCGTGTCAACTCCCCCCCGGTGCTCCGCTCAGCTCTCCCCCCCAGAGCTCCGCTCAGCTCTCCCCACCGGAGCTCCTCTCAGCTCTCCCCCCGGTGCTCCGCTCACCTCCCCCCCGGTGCTCCGCTCACCTCCCCCCCGGTGCTCCGCTCACCTCCCCCCCGGTGCTCCCCTCACCCCCCCCCCGGTGCTCCGCTCACCTCCCCCACGGTGCTCCGACAGGCAGTGGACACGCGGCGCCTAAGATGGCGGCGCCCGGAAGGACCCCCTTCCTCCCTCGCAGAGTAAGATGGCGGCAGACTGAAGGAGAGGTGACGTGTGTGTGTGTGTGTGTGTCACTGTGTGTCACTGTGTGTCACTGTGTGTGTGTGTGTGTGTCACTGTGTGTGTGTGTGTGTGTGTTTGTGTGTGTGGGACACTGTGTGTGTGTGTGTTACACTGTGTGTGTGTGTGTGTGTGTCACTGTGTGTGTGTCAGACACTCTAGGGTGGGGACCGGAGCTACGCATGGGGGGGGAGCAGGAGCGGAGAGAGAGGGGGGAGTGGAGAAACATACAGGGGGAGTGGAGAGGAGGGATACAGAAATTGTAAGCAACCCACCCCCCTCCTGTCCACTGTCCCCCCCCTCCTGTCCACTGTCCCCCCCCCTCCTGTCCACTGTCCCCACCCTCCTGTCCACTGTCACCCCCTCCTGTCCACTGTCCCCCCCTCATGTCCACTGTCCCCCCCCTCCTGTCCACTGTCCCCCCCTCCTGTCCACTGTCCCCCCCTCCCGTCCACTGTCCCCCCCTCCCGTCCACTGTCCCCCCCTCCCGTCCACTGTCCCTCCCCCCTCCCCTCCTCTTTTCCACTGTCCCTCCCCCCTCCCCTCCTCCTCCTCTCCTCCTGTACACTGTCCCTCCCCCCTCCCCCCATCCCCTCCTCCCGTCCACTGTCCCTACCCCCCCTCTCCCGGGCAACACCGGGTCTCTCAGCTAGTATGTTTATATATATACACACACACACACTGTGTGTGTGTGTGTGTGTGTGTGTGTATACATACAGTATATCCATAGAGATACAGAGAGACTACAGATATATTCATACACACTAACAGATCTGTTATTGTAACCAAAAATCATACATGATCACATGCCAACATTATGAACTATGAAAGAAGATTAAGGTAAGTAATGTGTTACAGAGTTAAGACACCAGAAAACACAACATCAAAATGTATGCTGTTATATGGATATTTACTTAAAGTTGTATGTCAATAATATTAGCATTCAATGACTATCTACATTACCAAACAAACCCACATACATCTCATCTTGAACAAGAGCTAAGTGAATGTCAGCTTCTATAAACATGGCAAGTGTGTAATGTTGTACCATTAATCAACTGATGATTAATACATAATCATATGTTATTAAATATTCTTCATTCAGTCAGTGAACATTTCTAAACATTCATGTGTACAAGGACATACTTGAATGTTATCAAGCATCTGTACATGATCATACATACACTATGCATGAAATAGTCTGCAGTAAACACCACCAGGACACCAAAACATTTAGTGAATGTGATTATTTATTTTTGTTTATCCTTTTGAGAGCGAGTCACAGGCCTGATTGTTGGCTGTTGTGTTTGCCTTTTCCCTTTGCCAAGTACTTTGGCCTTAACTGTACGACTTGTACTGGCCTGTGGCAGTTCTGTGGCTCTGGGTGTGGGCTGTGGCACTTCAGTGGCACTGTGTGTGGCTTGTGCCACTTGAGTAGCACTGGGTGTGGGCTGTGGCACTTCAGTGGCACTGGGTGTGGGCTGTGGTACTTCAGTGGCACTGGGTGTGGGCTGTTGCACTTCAGGGGCACTGGGTGTGGGCTGTTGCACTTCAGGGGCACTGGGTGTGGCCTGTGGCAGTTGTGAACCAGTTGCTAAACATTGCACGACTGAGGTTGGAGCAGTTTCTTGTTTTGGTGTTTTAATCTTTTTCCAAAAGCTGGTTAGTAGTAATTGTTGCCCTAACTTTATTTTCGTGTCTCATTTGTAGGTGTCCGTTCCTGATTTTTAACAGATGTAAGCAGTTGGATGTTGACAGGGACCTGCACAGAACTTGCACCTACTGTACCGGTATCATCCACTACTTGGGAATGAAGAACTGATGACTCTGGAGAAAAAGTAGCAGCATGTAAAGATCCATCCTCAGATGGGGTAAAGTGGAATTGTTGTTCTCTTGCAGTAATTCGCAACTGATTTGCTTGGCTTAGATTCACAACTATTGCTTGTAATGTCCTGTTTACATTTTGGATTTCTTTAGGAACTTGGATGATGACTCTTTCAATTTGTGACATTTGTGAAATTGACCTTTCCTGCAGTGATATCATCCTTTCAAGCACTGACATCATTTCTGAATGGCGACGATTTTCTTCACCCAAGATTCTTTCTTCAGAAGCTGCAATAGCTGAGTAGGTGTCACGAGCAGGAGGACTTGAATGCTGGGTTAATCCAGGATTGGGAACATCTTCATGGTCACTTGAGTGAATTTGTCCTTGAGTGGCAACATCTGGTTCAACAAATCAAGAAAGACATTATGGACTGCGATGGAACTTTCACTTGTTTTCAATATAATGATAGTTGTTCTCACTGTGTAACACAACATGTTTCCATAATTTTTAATTTGTGTCAAATTAAAAGTTTATTCTTGAAGTAACAATGATGTTTTGACTCAGTGTGAAAGAAGAATGAATGAAAATTTGTTGTAACCTCACAACTCCTAGCTGATAGTTTACAACACACACAATACATGTTGTCAGGAAACACTACATCTTCTGTGACAATAACTGATGTGAAGTTAATTACATGTGAAAGGCATTTATTTATCTTGGCAAATTAACATCTACAAATGTACACATTAGATGTGCTGCACCTCATACACTCACCTTCCATGCTTGAAGATGAGCTGGATGAGCCAGGTGATGAGACATGTTCAGTGTCAGGTGACAAATGAGCTTCAGGGTCAACTATATAGAAGAATAACATAAGAATGTTATTGACATGTGTACATAATTAACATCAAGTTTGTGTAGTGGGAGTATTTATGGCTAAATATCAGCATCACATAAGGAAATGACAATATGTTTCTGCCAAGCTGTACATTATCCATCTTAACATCAATGTACATTTGAACCCAATTGGCACATTTATTGTAAAAACCATACAACATACAATGTTCATGCAGGAATGCGTTGTAAAATTAAGTGTTCTGTTGTATATACACTGCATATGTTGTGTAGAAATCTAACAATAATAATGTACATCACTACCATGACAGCAAAGTTGACTCTGCTTATAATTCAGTACCTAATTGTGGAAATGTGAATGAATGTTTTTAGTGATCTGTGGGAACATTTAAGAGAAGCAGGTGTAGCACTCAATGTGCTGACACTCATTAACACATGCAGTGTGTCGCTCACAGATGCTAGTGGTGTGATAATGTGGCGTTTCTATAAGGTTAAAAGAAGATATGAGTGAACGAATGACTAACGTACGTTTTCATATATAGTGGGCTGGTGGGTGAAAGTCTTCATAGAATTACCATTTCAAATGAATGTGATGAACTTCTGTTCACCTTGTCAGCTTCTAAGAACTGTAGTCCCTCCCCCAAGACGTGACAGCACCCTGACCTTTTATTTGTTTCTACCACCTGTAAGGCGTCCCCCAAGACTTGACCGTAACATGACCCTGTGATTTGGCTCGGTGCCCAACCCCACCCCCTGTGTTCTTCTCTATGCTGTGATTACATATTAATTGCAGCTGATTTCACACACCGGTACATGAGCGAAATAAAAATCTGAAGTCAGCTACATATGAACACAATTAAATACCATATGGTAAATGTTCGTATTTATGCTCTCAGTATACTAAATGAAGCAAAAAAAGAGCTTTAATTAAACATAACGAAATGTGTTTGTGCAAATTATGAATGTTCGCCTTTGAATGCACTATCTTCCATGCAAGACTTGATGAGACAGTAATGGCCTGTTTATAGGTATAACATAGATTATCACTAATTTATGTAGTTATATGTATAGCAACTGTAAATATTACTGTATGCTCATTTGCATGTCTTAGACAGGTTTGGAACCCTGTCTTTCCCCAATCATCGCCCAGCATACAGCGCTTCCACTGCAGCAAGGGATTCTGGGAAATGACATGCAAATGAGCACTCAGTGCCACCTTTTGCCACCATATATATTAATTTTTACTTTTTGTAGGACAACTAGATATAAATCTATATAGATAGATAGATAGATAGATAGATAGATATATAGATATATAGAGATAAATATATACAGATATATATGTAGATATGCTTATATTGGGAAGAAAGTATAAGTTGCAGCAGAAATATAGATAAGAACTGTAACCTACGACACGCCTAGTACAGTAACATTTGTCACTTTATGGAAATGGAGCAGAATAAAATCCGATATCTCTGTCCCCGGTGAAACCCTCCACGATGACAGGAAGAAATTTTTCCCGCATCTGCTCCTTCAATGGTGTTAAGATTAGAGATTGTGCTGGCGGCCCACCTCCAGTGCCAGAAGCATGCATCCGGTGTGCTTGTATTTTTTTCTTTAAGTTTGCCCTGATATCATCGAATCTCTTCCGACAATTCGCCCGGTCCCTGACATGATTCCCACACACAGACACAGCCAAGGTTATTTGATCCCACATTTCTTTTTTTTGATGCTGAACTTGTCCGCCCTTGAAATACATACAAAATATATGACGTTAATTATTATTATAAAAACGATCAGTTTCCTAAACTGACACCTCTTCCAAGAGATAACAAACATGCTGGTTTAGGTGTAATATGTGTACCACATGAGCATTTACGTGTAAACATACAAATGTAAGGAAGCTTGCATGAATATTGTATGAACTTGGGCAACATTTTTAGACTGATTGTTATGGTCGTTCTAAAGCATGAAGGAATATGTGTGTAACAATTAAGTTTAATTGATAGATATTATAGAATAATATTTTGATATTAAGACATCTCACATGACCTAGGATAACATGTCTTTGAAGAATCAATGCAAAGATAGACTTACCTAGTAAATGCCCATATAGAAAGTCATCGTGCTCCAGAATCCCTGTGACAAGAACTCTGTTTTCCTCTTCATTGAACCGAGGATTACGTGGCCGCTCCACACATTTCTTCCGAATACGTGCAGGCCCAGAGCTTGGCTGCTGCTGACTGGACTCTCCTTCTTCCAATGGAAGAGACTCCAAAAGCGGGCCACCAGCAACCACCCCAACACAAGACACCCCAGCAGCACCAGCAACAGAGCCACCAGCAGCACTCGCACTCACAGCAATACCACTCGCACTCCCAGCAACACCATTCACACTCGCAGCAACAGCACTCCCCTGAATCCTATGTTCACTCAGACGTGTACTCACACAACTACCAGTACCACTCACACCAGCATCACTCTTCCCACGCCTTGCGGCCATACCTCTAGCACTCACAAAGAACAGAAATGAAATTTAAAGACAATCGCACTGAACACTTACAAAGTGAAAACAAGACAAAGATGTAAACAAAACAACACAGGACAAACTTCTCACAATACACCACAACTGTCTCAGTCAATCTGAATTATGTAAATCGGCCAGCTCTGTGTGTCTCTCTCTCTCTCACTCCCAACAACACAGAGAATGAATTAAAATACACGCTGCCTTTAAATGGGCCGCTCAATCCAAAACATGCTTGCTTCGGCAGATTCAGCAAGAAGTTTCATTGGGGAACCTAACACCACCTCGCCATGCACGCCGATACACCTGCGTATGATCGGCAAATCATCGGCACAGTGGGAGCAAATGTTTTCGGCTTGATTCGGAAGGGATTCGGCACTTATTACATACGGAGAGGGAAAATCGCCAGAATCATGCCGATAAGGTACCCTTGGCGATTGCACTTTTTAAGAGCTTACTGCATCGAGCCCATAATGCCATTACAAACCTATAAATATTTAAACAGTAATACAAGTTACAGTATGTGGAATATAAACATGACATGTCAGGTGATTTACATGACTGCAACAATACAATTGTTATGCAAAGGATACTTGAATGTAGAAATGCTTAGTAAAACCATTATAAACATATGTGTAATCTTATTTGACATAAAATCAAGAGGAATATATATATATATATATATATATATATATATATATATATATATATGTGTAGCGGTCATGTAAAATGGCTGCAGTCATCTCTCCTGCTGACAGTAAGGCCTGGTAAGTTGTTGGCATGCCAGCAGTAATTATGGAGGTTTGCCCTCACACCCTGGTGGGGTGCCCTGTGTATGGATGGGAGTGGTCACATGCTCTGACTCCATGATTAGTGATGTCAGAGGTGTGTCAGTTTCCAGAGTATACATAAGGCACAGCACTGTGTCTTAAAGTTAGTTCTATCTGAGTCCTGAGTTCTGCAGGAGTTCTGAATAGTCTGCAAGAGTTATGTTATAGTAGCTGAACAGGAAGACTGTGTCCAGGGACCTGGCACAGGGTAAAGACATCCCGGCTGGGATAGGGAATCCCTATTAAAGGAGAATTACACCTTTCAAAGGGAAGCACTGAGGGACAATGAGTGGCTAGAGAAACTACTGCAAGGGGCAGCTAGCCCACCTCAATCAATAAAGATGCTCTTAATCACAAACCCTCTCGTGTACATGTGTGGAGTGAATGTACAGAGAGGAGCACCACAGAGGAGTTCCTCGCCAGGACCATCCCCAAGTGACCGAAGGGACCCTGATGAGGGTGAGGCGCTGCACTGGAACTAGGTAGGACTCAGCACACTACCTCAGCTGCCTGTCTGGACGGGTCCTCCCCACACACCATCATGCGGGAGACTCAGGAGTCCTGTTGCCAACAGGTGCAACACCAGACACTACCACACTGTAATGGGGACCGGTTAGACCACAGGGGCCAATGTGAGATTGGGTGGGTCAGGCTGGGCCAGAAATACCGTTACATATATATATATATATATATATATATATATATATATATATATTCCTCTTCGATCTTATGCCAAATAAGATCACACATGTTTATATATATAGTTTTGCCCATCACTTTACTGTATGTTTTAAAGGGGAAGGGGGTTGTCGGGGGTACAGGGAGTGGGTGGGTTGTGTATTGTTAGATATTTAAATGTTTATTGGGGGTAAAGGGATTGGGTGAAGGGGTACTTGGCCCAGGGTGGTACTGCTTTGGCTATGAAGGGGTTAACTCCTCCCACAACCTTCCTGGTAGGCCTAACCACCCACCCTGGGCCTAACCACCCACTTCACTCAACCCCTCTGCCCCAATAAATCTGTTATTGTGCCTTAACCCCTTCATTGCCTTAGCGGCTAGTCAATAATGTAATGAAGCTGCTTTAATGTGATTTTTAATACTAGTGTATGGGAGCAGGGGGTCTCCTGATCTGAACCACTTTGGTTTCTGCCTTATGGACAACCTGCTTCCTGAGTTACAGGCCCTGGTATGGGGTGCCAGTATCGCCACCATTTTTAAATCCCCCACGTCATGTGACCGGGGGATTTAAATACTGGAGGAGATACCGGCACTCCTTACCAGGGCCTGTAACTCGGGAAGCAGAGGGTCCCGGGGCTGAAATCAATGCGGTTCAGCTCAAGAGACCCCCTACTACCACACACTTAGTAAAAATTAAATTAATGCAGCTTAATTTCCTTAGCGGTTAGCCTGCTACTTTAATAATTTTTAAATGGGGGTTATGATACCAGTGTGTTGGAGCAGGGGGTCTTCTGAGCTGAACGGCATTTATTTCAGCCTCGGGGCAACCCTACTTCCCGAGATACAGGCCCGTTATGGGGTGCCGGTATCCCAATGCAGAATTTAAATCCCCTGGTCACGTGACTCAGGAAATTTCAAACTGGAGGAGATACCGGCACCCCATACCGGGGCCTGTATCTCAGGAAGTAGGGGGTCCCCAAGGCTGAAATCAATGCGGTTCAGCTCAGGAGACACCCTGCTCATGCACACTACGATTAAAATTAATATTAAAAATGCACAATCGCCTGTAAGAGCCATGCATGGAGAGCAGCATCTTCATGCTGCTCTTCCAGGCTGAATTTTTTCTATCAGTTGTCACTCGCTAGTATTTATATCGATATAGCACTGATTAAAAACAACTGGTCGCCGATAGTACATTTTTTTTAATGAGCTATAAAAAATGGTGTTCAATCTTAGTGAATACCATTTTTGCCCTCATGTTTTAGTGTGCAATAAATCAATATGTTGCGTGTCATTGCACTCATTTTGGCACTGCTTTTTTCATCGGCCCCAGAGTGTTGTTTGAATCTTCCACATCTGACTCAGGAGGTGAGTATGGATAATCCACCTGTATCCAATATGCCCTTAATTGAGATAGTATTGGTTGTTTGCATACATAATTCCGTTATATATGGCAAGAATCTGCCTATGTATATGTATGTATGTATATATGTGTGTGTATGTCTATATATGTGTGTATGTGTGTGGAAATAATCATTGATAAAAGATACATAACAATTTTAAAAAGACATAAATGCAACTTATGAACTAAACTTTATATATCTTATAATTAAACAAGCTCTAACTGTATCTATTTGTATATACTGTGTGTTTACATGTAAGGGACTAGTGAACAATACTGTAAAAACAAATTATTTACATATTACATGTCATTCTAATTAGGGCAGAAGAGCCCATGCTCTGCCAGTGTCTCTAGTTCTCCAATATTACCACCACAATGTCTGAGTGCATCACCTTTATCAAGTTATTTTACTATAAAGCACATACCAATGTATATGTATATGGCACAGTGATTGGTGGACCTCTACCTTAACCACTTCTGTGCAAGGCTTCTTGTACCATTTTTTATTTAAGCTTACACTTACAGAGTGCTTGACTGACCTTGTAAAGAGACCAATGCCATTCCCAAAATTCTCTATTGGCTTCCAGTTCCTATATCAACATTTAGGTTTTGGATGCCATCTAAAAACACAGCCAATGATAGAGAGACTGTATTATTGCCTCCACTTGGACTTTCTCCCTGGCGGCTACTCCCACACCCCTCTGATGTGTCCCTCTCTCCAATCCCCTCCTCGCATCCAGTCCTTCCCTCTGCCGTGCACAACCTTTGAGAAGTTGGCAGGCATTCCCTGCAAAGACTGTATTGCCAATCACACTTCTGCTACTCCCATTGGTTTCGTCTGTAACACTGCCCAACTGCTGCTATTCAGGGAACCTGACTGACATTCCCGTTGGAGCCTTCGCAGCACCTGACAGTCTGCTGCTGCCCTGGGAACCTGATTCTTTGGAATCAGTGGCTGCTTGCTGCAGCGTGGGGAACTTGTGTGATATGCCCGTTGGAGCATCTGCTGTGACCAACTGTCTGCTGCACTCCTGGGAATCCAGATGAGGGTGACCCTATCACTCCCATTGGAGTGATACAGATATGATCTAACACACTGCTTTATATTTCCCGGGTTGTTTTCTGTGCAACCTCACCTATGTTTGTTCCTTGTGACTTTACATGGTTGAGCTGTTTGTTTTGAAACTTCACATTTTTGGGGATTCTTTCATGTGCTATCATTCCATCTACTTGTAGCCAAGCTCCCCACTCAGCTCTGTGCCTGGTGGGGAGAGGCCTGTGTGGTGAGCGGGTCGGCGTAGCTCCGTGGCGACTGCCGATATGCAGGGTGCCGCCATCTTGGTTGGCCGCACATGCGCGGAAGATGAGTTGCGCATGCACAGTGTAGCGGAAGTGTGGCGGCCATTAGCCAGACTCCGCATGGGACTACGAGTCCCTGCAGCCCCAGGGACTGCTCACTATGGGGGAGACAGCAGCCAATAGGGTTGTTAGCTTCACGGAGAGGTGATAGATACTTTTGGCACGCTGTGAACCACGCGCTTCAGTCAGGAGCAGGACAGCAAGAGGTGAGGTAAGGTCCAGGGAGAGTTGCTTCACTGGACTAGGCCAGATATCCCCTTATGTCCAAGCTAGACCCCGACCACCATTTAGCTTGTTGTGCTATAGGGAAGGCCCCCAGATAGGGACTCTTTCCCATTAGTACATTAGTGTTACTGGTGAGCTGCGACCTGCATCTATATTAAGATATTAATTTCTTGGACCAAGAGGTTGATTCTTATACTCATCTTTGTATTGAGGCATTTGGTTCCTCTACATTAAGACATTCACTTTTGTCTACATTAAGACATTCATTTCTTGTATTAAGATGCTTTCACATACTTTGTTGGTATGGAGATATTCTCTTGCTCAAGATATTTGGTGAGAATATATTATATCGTATTAAGATGTTCATGGACTTTCTATTATGAAGACATTCTCTGTATTCTACTATTCTATATATTAGATGAGTATCTACTGTATTGTGGATATTCACTAGATTTATATTAAGATCTTTATACATTTCACTGGCAGTCAAGCACAATGCTATATATTTTGAAATTATCTTTTTATAGGGCGTAATGCATATTTTTATGCATCCAACTATTGTTGTTGATTTAAATTGAAGACTTATTGAGAAATGAGATCAATGTATACATTTTTTGGGTTCTTCTACCAAATTAACACAGAATTTTTATGTTTATTAAAGGTATTTTATTGTTAATTTATAGTACTTTCTATGATACATTAGTATCCCCAATTGTTTGGTCAAAACACTTTTTTAGTATTGTTAAGTGTTTATTGTTCTTTTTTTTGGTTTGTTTTTCATATAATCTAGTTTATGTATTGTACTCAATCTGTTTTAGGGTTTTATGATCTGTTCATTGTATCTAGTAGGTAGCGATATAATAAGGTTATGCTAATTGGATGTCTTATAATAAATCATCCCGTTTTGATCCTTATTGGCTAAGATACTATCTAGTCTTGGTACTTAAATAGTACCTTGGGATCACAAGACCAATCCCCTGATGAAGTGTCATTTCCGACATGAAACTCGTTGTGGTGTGGTCAGACGCAGTACGTGATGCCCATGGTAATGGACATCTGGAAGCTGCTACCCTAGCACAACACGAGGACGGCGATTGAACGTTAGATCCATCTACCGAATACAATCTTTACAGCTGGACCATTTTCTTTAAAATCTGAGGACTTTGAGATTGCGGGGTTACCGGAGAATGGACCCCGACCCTCTGCGGACATGCGGGTATTAGGATCATTTTGATCCACCTTTTAATGTAAGTGTTATATGTTCCATTATTGACATATAAAATATATTGTGATATACTAATTGGGTTTTGTTATTTCTCCTTTGCACTCCTTTTTTGTTTTTTATTATACAACATTGTGTGACCTTGCATTATTGTGTTATACTGTACGTGCTGTTATATACCCTGTGTGTATTTACTGACTGTATGGGTTCTTGTGAGGGACTATCCTGCTGCGCTAGGATCCCTTTCAGGTGGATGTGCTGTAACCAGAGGAACGAGACCACCCCAGGGTCCCAGCAGCGGAGGCTTAAGCCTTATGTGAGCCAAAGGTAACGACAGCACGGGTAGCTTCCCTTCGTCATGGGGAAAGGGGCTACATACTATTGGGAGGACTAGTTATTTGGATAGTTCAAAGGAAGTACCACTGACACTTGGTCTGTGGGAATGGGCCAGAAGAAGGGGCTAACCCCCTGAAACATTGCTCCCCATTATTTATTTTTTGTTATCTGTACTCCTACTCTCCATTTTCCCTTCCCCTGTTACTCCCTTCCTCCCCCCCCCCCCCTTTCTCTTTGTTTTTCTCTATTTCGGTAGTTCTACCTATATCCCCCTTTTTTTTCAAGTCTCTCCTATTTTCCTTTTGCGCTTGGTGACAAGCTTTGTCACTATCAGCAGGTTCTGATTTTGATGTGTATTTTTATTGCACTATATGCCTTTTTTGTATATTGTTGATTCCTATTGATATTTATTATCAGTAACATTCATTATTCTGTTCATTTGTTTTTGCTCTCTGTCAGTGCTTAACAGAACCTGATTAAGACCGGTCCACGTTTCTCAGGGGGATTGCCAGAGCTGGACCTCACACCCAGAACAGAACTAAATCGAAGCAAGTTTACCTGAAGAACTTGCCTGGTAACTGCACGACTCCTTGTCTACAAAGGAAAGGAGTTGAGAGGAAGTCATCTCTCAGAAGAAGTGCTTAGGATGGAGTTGAATTTACCGCAAAAACTAAAATAAGGACTGGAATAGGCTTGATGTTGCACTGTACGTTTAAGTGCCTGAGATGCTGTTTCCTTTGTCTGCCTAAATAAATAATGTTATTTTGTGAAATAAGTGATGTGAGAGTCCTTTACTGACCAAAGTGCAAGGCAATCTGTCACATATCTAATTTGTAATCAACTTATGTAAAACATTTTGTAAATGCATAGAGCAGAATATCATTATACTGTACTTTCTTAAAAACTGAATTTCGGTCCTGACAGGCCCCAAAGTTTTTTTTTCCCCAGGTATTGCAACTTACTGTCTTGCTGCATTGTACACTTCTGAGCACCCACGCCTGAACACGCAGACCCACAGAGACACCAACACACCAGCACACTTGATCTGATTTGATCTACATGCGCATTTTTATTGGAAATTCGTGAGTGAGATTCCAATTTTGTAGTGGTATTATTAAATGTTTTACATTATTGTACCATGTGAGTTTTTCTATTTTTCTTCCCTCATTCTATGGTATTCCTATTTGGACATCAATCCTTCTCTAATTTGGAGCTAAGTATATGCTTTTATTGTATTTTCCAAGTACTTGCTATCAGCTTCACATTAGAGTCTAGCAAGCACTGTATGTGTAACAACATCTACAGAATGCTTAATATGTACATGTTGTTTTCAGGACACTAGCACTTGTGGCACTTCTATTATCAAGCACAATTACAGTTAATGATTGTATGTTATTGCAGTCGTGAGTAGTCTCACTGAGCATTTTTTGCTGATTGGATTTTAACACATTGGATATAGGTGTTGTATCACCATAGGTACACACGTTGTGGTGTTATTCATTTGAGTAGATTTATTAGAGGATTTACACTGTTTATTATTTGTGTTTTCTCCTTATCACTATTCATAATATCACTCTGAGGACCAGCGCCAAGGAGGACTTTTCGTCAATATCGCTATGAATGATCATGACTGAGAACCTGTCCTGATGTCTCCGCATCTCACCGCGGAATTCTCAGGGCCTTCTGTTCGACCTCACATGTATGCACTGCACACGAATACACTGTAGCTCTAGGTGCGACACATCGGGTGATTGATCTACAGTTAGCTCAAGTGCCTCCATGTTGCCATAATAATTTACGATGATGGTTTGGAACTGTTATCACTTGCACATATATTGGGCTTCATATACACATCTATCTTTCCCTCAGTACTCCCTCTCATTCTTTCACCTTTTCTTCCTTTTCCCCTCCTCCTTCTTTTTCCCCTTACCCATCTTTCCCTTCCTTTTTCGTTCACTTATTCCCTGTCGTGTTTTTTTTTTCAAATTCAGTTGTTATATTTTTCTTTATTGTTATTAAATATTTAAAAAATGTTGTATATTATTACACTTTTAATTATATTTTATTATTGCCGTACACATTCTATATCATCAAATCCCATCATTATTTACCAACATGTTGGCACTATATGTGTGGGATAACATATAGATACCAACATATATATGAGAGATATTATTGTAGTCGTTTTTAATATGTTTAGGACCTTAATTGTGATTTATTTTCAATTTCACTTTTGTAATTGGTTACAATTGAACCCCACTGTGCGGGGCTACTGTATATAAAATGAGACATTAACCTGTAGCGTTTCCCCTGATGAAGAACGCAAATGTTCAAAACGTGTAGTGGTCATAGCATTGCTGATTTTTGATCAGTTTCTGCTGCAGTGCCTGATGGAACCTTTATGGAGGCACGCAAGTCTCCTACACATCGAGCCTCCAACACCAAACTAGTCCCAGCGCACAGGCTTTGAAGTCGGCAAACACCACACTACCTCAGCGCTTCATTCGGCTTAAAGCACAGTGAACTGCGATCCACTGACTTCATTGTAAGTTTCTACTTCCCTTTTTTTCCTATTAAATTTACAATCTTACTTACCTCAGGTGCGCTGTGTTTGTTTCTTTTTGTACGTCTTAAAAAACTGAATTTTGGTCCTAGCAGGCCCAAAGTTTTTTTCAGGTATTGCAACTTACTGTCTTTTTGCATTGTACACTTCTGAGGGTTTCTCATGGTCATACAAATGTAGCGGCTGTTATTCAAACAAATCAAGGAACCATTTTCGTGTGTGCCTTCTGTATTCCACGCGGCATTAACGCGTCCAATCACACCAGGCACACGTGTTTATCGCGGTTGCTTTGTTTGAATTTCATGGGTTGTGTGCAATTAAATGCAATGAAATTAATTAATTGTAAGGTGTACAGTACTGTGCTACTGTGCCAATTTCAGGTGTTTAAGAGCCAGAACACTAAAATGCCATTGCCTGCACTCGCTTCTTAAGGTTGTTACGATTGGAAGAAATCCCACGCCATGATATTGGTATTCCGAGGTATACAACACGTGAAGTGTTTTTATAACGGCCGCTGCATCTGTATTAACTAGAGTAAGTGGTAATTTCAAGAAAACACCATGCAGACCATTCAGAATACTTACAGCATGCAATGGCATAACTTAGTAAGTAAATATGTCATCCAGTTCTAAACTTCAAAAACAATCTAAAAACTAGCTTTTCAGCCAGTGGTATTGAAATGTTGATCCCAATTCAATGTGATGTATGATTAATAAGCATAATGGCATGAATTCAATTGAATAGATCTAAAAGTAATTGTAATTGTTTTAGTATGGGAATTTTTATACATTGTGAGTTATTTGTTAATTGATAACTCCACCAGTAAGTGATTCACGTCTGTCAAATTCTATTTTTTTTTCCATAGAACTCCAGTGCCCAAATTTTGTAGTGATGTACTGTATTACTCAAACTTTTGATAATATGCCTTTTAACTATTGCTTTCATATTACATAATCTATTTATAGTTATATTTAATATTGTTTCATATTTACGCAATTACAGTATTACGAATTTCACAAGCACTTCTGGTAAATGCTGCTGAGTATAACTACTGTATACATTTTGTTTACTTTTTGTATAAAAAAGCAAAATAAAACATTTAGCTAAATAATATTGTAGTGTTTACAGTAATTGACTTTCTGCTCTGCAAGTAACAGATGAGCATACATTACTTAATTTGAGAACTCTAATATGCCGCATACAGTATTAGTGAAAAATGAAATGTTAGAATAGAGCACTACATTTCTTATTCAGGTGCCGAGTATGCTTAAAATAATAAAATCTGAGCATGCATGCACATCTTAAAAAATACATTTGATGATGGAGCCTAGATAAATTACAAACTAACACATATCAATAGCAGAATATGAAGCACCATACTAAAAAGATTTAATCTAGGCAATGGAAGCAACAACTGCAAAAAAGGTAATGATATATTGTTTCTGAAATCTCATCAATCTAGACACAGCTTGGAAAATATATTTCATTTCTCTTCCAGTTTTACGACTAAAATTGAAACAGGCACAATTTCAATGAGAAATCCCTAAAATATTGTTACAGATGCAGCCACGAGTATTAGAACTCTTGCCTCGGAGAGTTCTGGTGCAGTCTCACAGTAAATGCCTCAACATTGCTGCAACATTTCCTCAACATTTCTGTGAGATTCTTAATGGGTAAACACAACAGGGGTCCCTGCAGTCCCATTCAGTTTTACTGTGAGAGTGCTCCAGAATCTCCCACAATTACCTAGGTAAGTGTTCTAATACTGGTGGCTGCATCTGTATCTATCTTCCTCATTTTGTTATTTTAATGTATATAATCTATCTTTAAATGTATCAGAAGCACAATACACCAGTAACACATGAAGTGTAGGTTTATTATTGCATTATTGTTATGCACCGACGATAGTGAGCTCAAAGTCGGAGTGTGGATCCCAATGGCTGGAGCTAGATGGACTGGACTGAGCCCTGAGCATGGCCATAGAGATGGGCTGGGTGTCAAAGTAGGGTAAACGCAGTACGAAGTGTGAGGCAGAAGCAAAGGTCAGACAGGCCAGGATCAGGGCAGACAGAGATCAATTGTCTGGTCAAACAGGTGGAAATCAATAGAGTTGTCAGAAAGATCACACAGTGGTATACAATGGCAGAGGCACATTGATCTGGCAACATGAAGTGGAAGTTGATGGTTTATATAGGAGGCCAGGGGATGTGTACATGATGCTGATCTGCAACAGGTGTGTAGAGCAGTCAGCAGCAGAGCTCAAAGGCACACTTAGGCAGTGGACCTACAGTATTTAGCATCTTATTCAGCTCACTTTCAGAACTGCTGCCTTTACTAGCAGAGGCTTTATGCTCTAGCCCCATAAAGCTTGACCATTAATGCCTGGAATGTTTTCTGTGAAACATGTTTGGAACTTCTACAAACAAGTGGATTTTTTTTATTTTTCCTGTCTTCAAGACTAGAATTGCATGTAGCGTATGCAAGAGGTCCAGAATCAGATAAAATGTGCCCTTATTCAGTCATTAAACAAAATGAGCCAAAACAAAAGAAATTACAGAATCCAGAAGACAGATACTGTAGAAACTCCAAATAGGGGCACTCAAAAATAGGTATAGCACTTGACTGATTTAAATATTTATTGTGAGGTCAAAGGATCAAAAGGTGGACAGACAATAAAACCAATTAAAAAAACATATAGGGCCTATGCAGTAAGCCACTTATCAAGTACTTATCCCCCAAAATGCCTACTGCTATTCAGTAAGCGTTGATCAGTGGGTGATAAAAGACTGAATTGCTAAAAAAAATTGCTTATAAAATAAATCACTGAGGCAGCGGTGATAAGCCACTTATCACCGCTTTTCGGCACGTTCATAAACTCGTGCAATTCTAGTAGCAGTGATTAGGCTATGGCCGCCTATCACGCTCTAAAATTGTGATTTTTTCACAAAATCCTCAAGCCAGAAAAAGTTGGCGAAAAGGTTTTGGAAACCTGCAGAGAAGCGACGAGATGGGACTTAGAAAAAAAATGAATTTTTCCTGCATAGGATTGATGCCGGGAATCTCTGGAGCAGATATCCATTAATATTAGCACCGGAGACCCCTGGCATGAATGCTATACAATAAAAATGCATTTACAGTAAACTTCATTACCATAGCGGATAGCCTCAGGGACCCCCTACTTACCGAGATATAGGCCCCGTTATGGGGTGCCAGCATCTCCTATGCATTTAAATGTCCGCATCACGTGACCATGGTAATAAAATACATAGGGGTACCCCATAACGGGACTGTATCTCGGGAAGTAGGGGGTCCTTGAGGCTGAAACCAATGCGGCTGTGCTCAGGAGACCCCCTGCTCATCTAAACTATTTTACAAAATTAAAATTTATACACATACATTTCGAGCGATATTTGCACAGGGAGAGACGGCTCTCTCAGAGCAGCAGATTCAACTAGCTGGGTAAGGCCTTTTCAGAGGGTCGTTCATCAGATCACCAGCTAATAGCCCGTTTTGTGAATTTTGCTATGACAGGTAATGAAGGCTTTCTGAATACCGTGATAGCAACGTTCATAAAAACGGTGATTTAAATGGGCCGGTGATTTTTTTTTTATGAACCTTTAGTGCATAGGCCCCATAGGGCCTTATTCAGAGAACATTCATAAAAAAATTCGCCAGGGAATTTAAAATGAATGTTTTTTGTGCGTTGCTATCACGGTATTCAGAAAGGCTCGAATACCTGTGATAGCAGAATGCCCAAACCTGGCGAGTTGCTGCCAGCGAGAGCCTCGAGCCTCTGCAAAGGCAAAAACCAGCGATTCATTTCTGCTGCAGAGAGAGCTGCTCTGAGAGAGCCGCCTCTCCCAGCGGAAATGTCGCCCGAAATGTATTAATTTAAATTTCCATTTCTTTAATAGTGTAGAGGTGCAGGGGGTCTCCGGAGCTGAACCACGTTGGTTTTGTGTCCGGGGACCCCCTGCTTCCAGAGATACAGACCTCTTTATGGGGTGCCAGTATCTCCTATGCAAGGAAATGTCCCGGTCACGTGACGCGGGACATTTCAATGCAGAGGGATACCGGCACCCCATAAAGAGGCCTGTATCTCGGGAAGCAGGGGGTCCCCGGACATAAAACCAACGTGGTTCAGCTCCGGAGACCCCCTGCACCTCTACACTATTAAAGAAATGGATATTTAAATTAATATGTAAAAACACATCAATACACGCCCCCACCCCCCCCCCCCCCCTGCCCAAATCCATACAGTACAGTAATGGGCAAATTAACTATTATCCAGATATTTATAATATATTATTTGCCCATTATTAAACACTGCAGTCGCATACATAAATAAAATAAATAAATACAGTTATACTTACCACAACAGCAGGTCCCTCTGTCCTCCGTTGCCAGAAAGCAAATATTGAAAAAAAATACATTCTAATGGTCCCTAACCCCTTAATCACCTACCCACCCTGACCCGTGAGGCCTAAGCACCCACCCCAGAATGACTATACCCATCCTATACCCATTGAGTAGTATAGTGGTACATCATACCCATATAATAATAATATGGGCATGATAAGCCTCTATAGCACTCAATGGGCACCATAATAAAAATACAGTAATACACCACAAGACACACAGTAATAAAACCTAACTATACTCCCAAAAAACACACTTCACTAAATAAAATCAGTAGCCAGCTAATCCAATCAATAGAAGCAATTACAACATCAACAATGAATTAATTAAACCATTACCCAATCAAACCAATTAATCCCTAAAGCAACTCAAAACGAATAGTAACACCAACCAATGTAAACAATGAATTAATCCTACATTAATTAATGTAACCATTAAAAGACAAATAAATGCATTAAAACTATCTCTGAAGTATCCATAAAACACATTAGCTAACATAATATAACTTGAAGTACAAGCGAACACCAATCGCAAACCTTTTAATACATTAACCATAAACAAACAATCACTTCCACATCATTAAATGCAATAACAAGCGAGAAATGCCCCCCAAATATTGGCATAATAATGTATTAATCTGTACCCGAAAGAGGTACAGATTAATATATTAGCAGTCAATGTGCCTCCCCCAAAAAATCAAAAAACACACCCAAAAAATAGACCTGTAAAAAGAGACATTTACAAACATAGAATATCTTACTTACCATTAGAAGCGGTGGCCCCCCGACTCCTGGGGTAACAGGAAGCTCACGTACCTTGAAGGCCTCCAACAGCATCCGATGCCATCATCCATCAGGATCCGGCTCAGGTACCCCAAACTTCTTTTTTCTTTCTTTACTCACTGTCTTCTATCTTCATCTGTAACCATTTCTTATTGTTCTTTATCTTCTTTCTTCATCTGTCAATCCATAAAACCCCATGTTAAATCCCAGCCAATGCTGTCTCGTCGGCTTCTTGGGCTCAAATGAGGCGTCACGGCCTTAAATATGGCTTGTGACGTCACATTTACCCCCACAATGGTTAACAGCCACCTGATTGGCTGTTAAAACCATGTGCAGACTTAAAAAATTTTTTTTTGCTGTGACGTCACTTAAAGGGAATGATGCCAGCCAATCAGAATGGCTGTGCTTCATTTACCTTTAACATGACGTCAGTAAATCCAAGATGGCCGCTGTGTCACAAGGTATTTCAGCCAATCAGATCGTGGGAACCAATTCCACACGCTGATTGGCTGAAATACCTTGTGACACAGCGGCCATCTTGGATTTACTGACGTCATGTTAAAGGTAAATGAAGCACAGCCATTCTGATTGGCTGGAATCATTCCCTTTAAGTGACGTCACAGCAAAAAAAAATTTTTAAGTCTGCACATGGTTTTAACAGCCAATCAGGTGGCTGTTAACCATTGTGAGGGTAAATGTGACGTCACAAGCCATATTTAAGGCCGTAACGCCTCATTTGAGCCCAAGAAGCCGACGAGACAGCATCGGCTGGGATTTAACATGGGGTTTTATGGATTGACAGATGAAGAAAGAAGATAAAGAATAACAAGAAATGGTTACAGATGAAGATAGAAGACGGTGAGTAAAGAAAGAAAAAAGAAGTTTGGGGTACCTGAGCCGGATCCTGATGGATGATGGCATCGGATGCTGTTGGAGGCCTTCAAGGTACGTGAGCTTCCTGTTACCCCAGGAGTCGGAGGGCCACCGCTTCTAATGGTAAGTAAGATATTCTATGTTTGTAAATGTCTCTTTTTACAGGTCTATTTTTTGGGTGTGTTTTTTGATTTTTTGGGGGAGGCACATTGACTGCTAATATATTAATCTGTACCTCTTTCGGGTACAGATTAATACATTATTATGCCAATATTTGGGGGGTATTCCTCGCTTGTTATTGCATTTAATGATGTGGAAGTGATTGTTTGTTAATGGTTAATGTATTAAAAGGTTTGCGATTGGTGTTCGCTTGTACTTCAAGTTATATTATGTTAGCTAATGTGTTTTATGGATACATTTATTTGTCTTTTAATGGTTACATTAATTAATGTAGGATTAATTCATTGTTTACATTGGTTGGTGTTACTATTCGTTTTGAGTTGCTTTCGGGATTAATTGGTTTGATTGGGTAATGGTTTAATTAATTCATTGTTGATGTTGTAATTGCTTCTATTGATTGGATTAGCTGGCTACTGATTTTATTTAGTGAAGTGTGTTTTTTGGGAGTATAGTTAGGTTTTATTACTGTGTGTCTTGTGTATTACTGTATTTTTATTATGGTGCCCATTGAGTGCTATAGAGGCTTATCATGCCCATATTATTATTATATGGGTATGATGTACCACTATACTACTCAATGGGTATAGGGTGGGTATAGTCAGTCTGGGGTGGGTGCTTAGGCCTCAAGGGTGAGTGAAGGGGGTATTAGCCCTAAGGATGGGTGTTTAGACCTTGCGGGGGGTAGCGGTTGGGTTAACCCCTTTATTACCTTAGCGGTATTAACCGCTAAGGTAATGAAGGGGCTAACTCCCCCCGCAACCCCCCCGCAATGCCTAAACAGCCACTAAGGGCCAAATTCCCCCTTCACCCACCCCCGATAGCCACTGTATTGTATTGTAC
The DNA here is from genome assembly GCF_040206685.1 of Ascaphus truei. NCBI lineage: Eukaryota > Metazoa > Chordata > Amphibia > Anura > Ascaphidae > Ascaphus > Ascaphus truei. The sequence goes on along the minus strand of NC_134486.1, from coordinate 304,876,319 downwards.
TGTATGTTTATTACTGTAAGCCTGGCACGGGTGTTTAACCCCTTCATTGCCTTAGCGGTTAGCCGCTACGGTAATGAAGTTGCTGTACATGCATGTTTACTGCATCGGATGCATGCCGGGGGGGTCCGGAGCTGCTATTAATGGCTATCAGCTCCGGAGACCCCCGGCATCAATCCGAGGCAGGAAAGGGGCCTGATTTCTTCTAAGTCCCGACCCATCGCAGCTCATCGAGGTATTTCCCCACCAATTGTCCAACAATTTTGTGGGGAAGTGGATTTGGGGAGAAAATCGTTTTTTAAGCCTGCGATGGGCTGCGATGGGCCGCGACACCCGACTCACGTGTCTCTGAATAGCGGGAGTTTATCAACCCTCCGAAAATGGTCGATAAGGGCCTGATCGCTGCTCAGTCAGCGAATTTCGGACGGAGATAAAATTTTGCGTCGATACAGGCCGTTATCGAGCACTTATCGAGGCTATCTGGATTCCAGTAGCCATTTTGGTCGATAAGTGCTCGATAAGGGCCTTATCGAGGCTTTCTGAATAAGGCCCATAGTGTCTACATCAGATCAGTACAATATATGCTGCAAGCAAAGAAAAGGAGAGCAGAATGTATGTCAACCAGCATGAGAAATTAGATGTACTTTAAGCGAGGGATACTACAAGTATTATTAATGCATTATGATCCCAGTAATCCCTGAACACAAGGAGGGGTTAATAATAAACCTCTCCTGAGTGAAGGAATAACTGTCCAGCTGGAGGCAGAATACTTAAGTCTATAAGCAAGCCATGGTGGAACATAAAATTAAATGGTCACCAATAGGGAAATAGGGTAATACAAATATTAGTAAAATAGTAATGCAACCCTAAGAGAGAACCCTTTTATGTCCATATTACATTGAAACCTCTCCACCTCTAACTGATTTAGTTGTAATAAGTACACTTGCACACACTGATAATAAGTCTCACATTTCCACTACTATCACCTTGAGACCTGTTCTTTACCTACAGTAGACAGGTGATTTTGCAGCCCCCCCCCCCCCCACCTTTGCTCATACCTAACTTCCACTATTAGGGAATACTGCATATCAGTTCTCTGGACACGTTTGATCTAATTCACCTTAAACTGTCCCTCTATTACATTAACCCGGAGTGTCATATATACTCATCTTAGGGTTAACATATATGTGTGTCATTTGATGTATTTTAACACCCATTATTTTGATTAGTTTAGCATTAAAGATTATTTTTAATATTATCATTACACTTCATAGGGGTCATTGAGTGCTTTAAGTGGGTTCTTTTCTCTACAGTATGTTGTTAACTTATTACGTCACCCATCAGCACCGTACCCACATACATTTACTTAACATTTAGCTGAAGCGGGGTTCACCAATATAGTACCACACTGATAATAAGGAAGTTATTCCAGCACAAGTGAGTCCATCATGGGCAAAATAAGCATCTGCCAAAAAACATATACTAGATCCATTTTATACTGTACCCCCAACACAGTTCATGCGATGTACTTGCATTTCAATAAGCAAATGCTACCACAAATCCCATTAGCTGCAGCTTGTTGTCTACGGTCTGTTTCTTGCTGCAGTCAGCTGTAGCTGTGGTTGAGGTACTACCGTGTGTAATCTGCAGCCTGTTGTCCGCAATCAGTGTTCTAGAGTCAGCGGTGACGATGGTTACAGGCAAACCGGTGTAAGCAGAGAATTCGCTCCTGGTTATTTTTCCAATACCATCAACTTTCTTGGGATGGTAAAGGCCATGTTGCATAGTATATTAAAGGTTAAATCCACTTTTTGCCCCTTCCCCAGTCAAAATGGCAACCCAGGTTATAGGGTTAACTGTATATAGTACACAAAGAAAACATAACCCCAGATGTAGCACTAAAACTCCAAGAGAGTAAAATGATTGTAAAGTGATAAATATTAGCTTTTAATAAGTTGGGAGAGGGGGATGGCTAACCGACACTGATTAAAATAACCAAATAATGCACCCTAATAAAGTGCCCAAGTGAACTATGCACTTCTATCAGCTCTGTCAAAATTGTACACAGCTTATATATCCCAACCAGTGAGTAATGGAGAAGGTGTAAATCATAACACCTAACGGGTAATATAGAGTTGAAAATAACTGCTTTAGCCTCCTATTATCATAGGAAACAGTAGTTTCCATTAGTCTGGCTGCAGAAATCTCACAGAATTGTTGCAATTTATTAGGAGATTGCCCCATATTTTCCAAAGCAAGTGATCTAATACTGGTGGCTGCATCTGTATAAAAAAAAAACAATACATATAAAAAAAATACATATACAAAAAAAACAATACAGTACATATAAAAAACCCAATACATATAATAAAGAAAATACTGTACATATAAAAGAATAATCAATATATACAGTATATTAAAAAATCCCCAATACATATATAAAAAAAGACCCCAATACATATAAAAAAGACCCCAATACATATTAAAAAAACAGATGGAGGCAGATGGGGTTTCATGCGCACTTACCGTTTAAAGTAATAACCCAGTGTACACACTAGTTAAAAATAAATATATATTACGACTGGAAGTAGTGCAGCTCCGGAAATGGACTCAATCCATGTCCAAATAGGTACACTGAAGCGGAGGATCAAGAGCGTAAATACTTCCAGAATAATGTGAAAAACAAGAAAAAGAATACAGGCATACCCCGCTTTAAGTACACTCACTTTAAGTACACTCGCGAGTAAGTACATATCGCCCAATAGGCAAACGGCAGCTCACGCATGCGCCTGTCATCACGTCCTGAACAGAAATACCGACTCCCTACCTGTACCGAAGCTGTGCGCAAGCGGGGAGACTATAGAGCCTGTTACAAATGCGTCATTTACATCAGTTATGCACGTATATAACGTTTGCAGTACAGTACATGCATCGATAAGTGGGGAAAAGGTAGTGCTTCACTTTAAGTACATTTTTGCTTTACATACATGCTCCGGTCCCATTGCGTATGTTAATGCGGGGTATGCCTGTATACAGGTGCGCCGACGAGTATTCTAAAACTTGCCTTAAACTTGCCTTAGAAAATCTGGGGCTATCACCAACAAGATCCAGGTACATGCTGGGTACATGCTTCAAACATTTCAGTGACATTTCTGCAGAGACTAATGGCCCATCGGATTAACACAACAGGGGTCTCTGGCAGTCCCGTTCATTTTGCCAGAGGCCCCCGCTGTTAATCCGATGGGCCATTAGTCTGTCTGCAGAAATGTCCCTGAAATGTTGCAGCATGTACCCAGGATGTACTCAGTATGTACCTGGGTCTTCTTGGTGATTACCCCAGATTTGTTTTAGAATACTCGTCGGCACTACAGTATAGTGCAATTTAATTGAATCAGATTAATAATAAGGTGAACATTCGTAGTTATCTCACTCACAATTGAGACAATTATAGTAGGTGGGGCGGTTATTTAGAGTAACCAACTCACAAGGATTTTCTTCAAAATTCTCAGATGGTGTCCCTCAGGAACTCAATGGAAGGGATAGGTATATTCCCATATGTGGAAAACAGAGAGGACACACAGATAGTATAGATTGCTTTATAGTCATGCAAAAATAAAGGTACTACAGTTTAAATAGTGTTGTAACTACAGGCATTGGACCACTCTGGGTCAGACTGTGGAAGAGGGACATTCCCAAAGATCTGAAGAAACTGATTGCCCTCTGTATCAGAATAGACATCCGAATACCAGAACGGCAGACCGAGCGAGTTCAGTCTAAAAAAAACAGTAATTCGGCTAGCTCCCCATTTCAACACTCCTCTTACTGCACCTCGCCCAGATGAGGAACCGATGCAATTAGGGGATACCAAATTACCTGAGCAGGAGAGAACTAGGAGACGAACCAGGGGCTGTGCCTGTACTGTGGTATTAAGGGTCATTGTGTCCGTGAGTGTCCTAAATCAGGAAAACCCCAATGCTCAGTGAAGAAAGAGGAATATTCTCTGGACATGTCTTCTATTCTTCCTTCACCACAATCTTCACGGCTCCTCCTGCCGGTTTCACTCTCCTGTGGACCAGTCTCCATCTTCACTCAAGCTTTTGTGGACTCGGGAACCACAGGAAATTTAATTGACCGCACATTTGCAGAATTCTACTCCATTCCTTTCCACAGTAAGGAGATTTCACTAGCGGTAGTGGCCATTCACGGAAGACCCATGATACTTGGAACCATCACCCACAAGACTAATCCGTTGCTTGTTTCAGTTGGGGTACTTCACAAAGAAATACTTTCTTTTGATGTAATTTGCTCTCCCTCAAATCCTGTGGTCCTAGGCCTTACTTGTTGCGGCACCACAATCCCAAAATAGATTGGACGAGCAGTCAGGTGACAGCCTGGGGACAACATTGCCATAGATATTGTCTTCCAGTGTCTCGCACCATCTCCAAGGTTCGGCTACCCATGAAGACTTTCTCATCATGCCTTCCAGTTTTCTATCAGGACTTTGCCGATGTATTCGACAAACAGGCAGAGGAGTTATCACCACACCGACCTTATGATTGTGCCATCGATCTGCTCCCAGGGGTCATCCCTCCTTGAGGTCGTACTTACCCCCTTTCAGAACCAGAAACCAGGGCAATGTGGTAATACATTTCTGGGAACCTCCAGTGAAGGTTTATTCGCAAATTAAGTTCCCCCGCTGGTGCGGGTTTCTTCTTCGTTTCGATAAAGGACGCTTCTCTCAGGCCATGTATTGATTATAGAGGCCTAAATAAAATCTCTGAAAAAAATTAGTATCCTCTACCCCATATCTTTGAAATTTTTGACCGCTTATGCAAGGCTACAATCTACACCAAACTGGACCTCGAGGAGCTTACAATTTAATTAGGATCAGAGAAGGTGATGAGTGGAAGACGGCTTTAATACCCATGATGGCCACTATGAATACTTAGTCATGCCTTTCGGGTTATGCAATGCACCAGCCGTATTTCAACATTTCATCAATGAGATTTTCCGGGATCTACTTGATCGATTTACTGTGGTACTGTATATCTGGACGATATCCTTATTTTTCCAGTTCTTTGTCTGAACATCGGGCACCAGTTAGAAAGGTTCTCCAAAGACTTCGGGATAACTCCATTTTTGCCAAGCTCGAGAAGTGCCAGTGTGAACAGAAGAAGATTTCCTTCCTCCGATACTTCATTTCCTCCCTTTGGATTTGAGATGGATTCTTAAAAATTTATTTTAACAGCTGAACCTTTGTATGAAAACATAGCTACAGTAAGAGATAGGAAGAAATAGCCTCCAAAGAGGAACGTGGAGCACAGCAAGGGACAAATCACAGGAACCAGCGCACTATAGGTTAAAATCTAGTTTATTGGTCCAGTAAGAGATAAGTACAGTATATTTCTTACTCTAGCTATGTTTTCATACAAACGTTCAGCTGTTACAATAAAGTTTTAAGAATAACAATAACAGTGTGTAACATTAAACACATACTGAATGTACCATTTTATGAACAGTTTGTCAAATTTCTAAGTGTTTTTGAACTTAGTACAGTGTGTACAGCAAGGAGGGAAGAGCAGACAGAAGTCACCAGGGTTGGAGATGAAACACATCGCGACACGTGATTTTGTTTTTTGCAACTTGGTCTATCATAACATACCCTTGGTGAGTTGCCACAATGAAGATATGCATGCAGTCAATGCAGAGCAGTGCACAGCTATATCTTAAGACGAAACGTGTAGGGGTACGATAGTCCTGTCACCGAATTTTATCAGCGTACAGTATTCTTGCTGCATGCCTTATTTAAGGCAATTGGGACTTTAAACCGCATTCCTCTTGCTGCCCAAACAGACAGAGACACTTCCGGGTACAGACGTTGCGATCTAGCGTCATAGTGCAATCATCGTGAGACTTGGAGATCGAGGAGGAGGGGGTCTGGAGCACAAGCGTCGGAGAGCAGAAGGCGTCCTCTGTGACCGTGCAACAGTTCCTGGAAGCTATTGTTTCCATTATTGCAGCTAAAGGTTAGGATTTTAACCTGAAAGGCCCATTTTTATCTGCCACATCATAAGTAATATCTGTGCTTGCGTAGCCTATTCCAAATGTACAGTATACTGAATATGTTCTAGGGACATCTAATCATTTAAGTCAGTCTATTTCAGTAATCAATGGGTTAAAGTATATATTTGTTTCCATAATCAAGTGATATTTGTATCTATCCATGAATTTCTTTTTCTTCTCATTAGGTAATAGTAATTAGTGAGCAAACTTTTTATGCCTTTTCATCCATGACATTTCTTGCCCCCCCCCCCAACCTGAGGTAATCAATCACATGAAAAAAATAACCTTTATTAAACGGTATACAATGTAAATACAAATATGTCTAAATACTTATTTCAACAGCTCGCACTTGCAAAATTAGACTGCGTCCACGCTGTAGCTGAGAGCGGTGACATCACCAACTCTCCAAGCATGAGCACAGGGTGTCCTGCATAATTTTGCAAGCACGAGCAGGGGGGCATAGATCGGGGCTATTTTTGTGTGTGTTTGTGTGGCTGTGTGTGTGTGTGTGCATTGACTGCTGCTGAGCGCGCTTCAAAGTCAATTTTGTTTGTCTTCCTAAGCCAAGCTTTGGAGACTGTTCGCTCCCCAGTTTGCGCACTGCTGCATTTAATCACAACACACATACACACAATCACACACAGACACAGCACACATACTCAATCACAACACACACAACACACACTAATATCACAACACACACACACTCAATCACAACCAACAGTCACAACACACACACAATCCACACACACACAACACACAATCAATCACAACCAACACACACACACACACAGACAATCAATCACAACCAACACAGACATAACCCACACACTCAATCACAACACATACACACACACACAACATACACATACTCACTAACAACACACAACACACACACAGACACAACACACACTCAATCACAACCACACACACACATACACTCAATCACAACACACACTCAATCAAAACCAACACAGGCACAACACACACACACACACACACACACACACCACATACTCAATCATAACACACAACACAGACAGACACAACACACAATTAATCACAACCACACATACACTCAATCACAACACATGCCACAAAATCACAACACACACAATACAGACAAAGACACAACACACAATCATAAGTCACAGACGTTCACCTGTGGGAGGAAGTACTACTGTAAGCCTGCTCCTGTCCCCCATGCTGCTGAAAACTGGGACGGGTCACAAAGGAGGAGGGGGGGATGTCTGTGTGCAGGAAAGCCCCACCCCTGCAGCAAGGCCCCGCCCCCTCTGCAAGACACAGAGCAGAGAAGCAGCCTCAGCATGGAGCTTCTGACCGCCCGTGCACAGCTCTGCCCGCCCCCAGGTTTCCTCGCATGCAGCCCGCACCCCCCCTAAATAATCTTGCACCCTCCAAGGGGGCGCGCCCCCCAGTTTGCGCACCGCTGATTTAGACAACAAGATTGTGATCTATTTTAGAGTAATATACTCAAATGTAATATTAATATAAAAATAATATATCTTTATCCTCCAAAACAAGCCGGTTTTGAATTAACTAATAATAATCAAATGAAAGTCCTCCTCTATTTAATATATTATTCATTAATTGTATAACACTGCATTTGTGAGTTGGATGCATGGTATATGTTTTAAATTGTTTTTGTCTTTTTTATGAAATTTATATAATATTTGTTTATTTATTGATTTATATATGAAGTTGTGTTTTATGATTCTTTATGTGCACATTGTATACCATATAGAACTAGTAGGTATTCATTTAACACACATGAATTCTAGTTAGCATTTCCCAATTAAGATGGCTTCTGGGTATATATAGCAGTACATACTGGACACCTAACAAGCTCCTATTGAACCCCCAAAATAACCACAACATATATATAAGCATATGAGTGTCACAGAGGAGTGCTAATGAGCATGTATATATATAGCAGTAACTAGCATGTTATGAGATATACTCATGCTCCGATCAATGTATGGCACTCTGCTCTTCTCCTCCCTCACTCCAAACGACTGCGTGAACTGCCACGAGCCTCCGTCCAGCAGGAACTTGTGTTTTCAGTCACCATCAGATTCTTCCTCCGGAAACAGATCATCAATGCTTTCTGTTCCGGACATGGGGTGGGTGTCGATATAGCAGCAGGTATACTTAATGCAATAGCGTCGGAGTATCACAAATGCCTATATCACATGTGTTATGTACGGCCCTACGCGTTTCTTCAGTTATACTGATTTCATCAGGGGATGGTCTTTATATGCTAGTTACTGCTATATATACCCAGAAGCCATCTTAATTGGGAAATGCTACTAGAATTCATGTGTGTTAAATATACATTAATGAATACTTGCAAATTACCTACCTAATAGTTCTATATGGTATACAATGTGCACAAAAAGAATCATAAAACACAACTTCATATATAAATGGATTAAATTGTATTTATATATATATATATACACTGATGATACCCATCAAGGTTGAAACATATCTGTGAGTGGTCTGTACTTGCTTTGCTAGTTCCATGCTGTGTTTAAAAGCTGTGTGAACGGTGATACATCAGCTTAAATGGGCTCCATGTGAATGGATATTCCAGGCAAAAGGTGACACATTGTGTGCTCATTTGCATGTCATTTCCCAGAATCCCTTTCTGCAGTGCGAGCACTGTATGCGAGGTGATAATGGTTGAAAAGCAGGGTTGCAGACCTGTCTAAGATATGTGGTTTATGTGTTTGGACTGGTGCTAAAAAGTGCTGGGACTGTATTTAAAGGAAGGGAGCATGAACTGGGTAATTCACAAATAAATGATTAGTAGTACTGAGCCTTAGGAGGGCATAAGGTACCCTGAAGGTTGGGGATTATGGGACCTGTCCTTTGTTTATTTCACAATATAGTAAATCTAGCAGCCAAGTAAATAGATTTGTGAATAAACATTGGGAATTATTAAGGATGGATCCAATTCTTCGGGAATATACAGATAAGGGTCCAAAATTTGTATACAGAAGAGCCAAGACATTGGCTACATTCCTATCCCCTAGTGTGGTATCAACGCCAGTTAAAGACTCAGACCATTTTTTGACCAAAGGATCCTTCAGATGCAATCATTGCAACATGTGTCAATTCATGAAACCCGCTCGCCATGTCTTTTCCCACAGTCCACACAAACGTTACACCATACATAATTTCATCAATTGTAACACTACCTTTGTGGTTTATCTCATCACCTGTGGCTGTGGGAAGAGATATGTCGGCAGGACCACAAGGGCATTAAAAATAAGGATGCAGGAACATTGCAGATTGATACGTAAAAAAGATATGGAGCATCCTGTGTCCAAGCATTATTCGGAATGTGGACAGGGGGGCATTGACAGCTTTTCATTTGTGGGCATTGAGAAGATAATCAAAAAAGAAAGAGGGGTAACACTGTAAAAATATTAGATTGTAGAGAGTCCTATTGGATATTTACATTAAAAACAAGGTTCCCTGATGGAATGAATGTGGAATGGAACATTAACCACTTTCTTAAATAAGAACTATCTGTCTTCTAAAAACAATATATTTTTGCTCATTGTATTTTTTATATATATAAAAAAATCCAAAAGTACCACTAGTAACACTCTATTGGGATTTATTCGTATTTCTACAAAGCATAAATATTGCCTTAAGTGAATTAATACACATCTCCGTGACATAAGATTTATATCAAATAAGAGCTTTCTCTGTCTTGTCCACTTTAGTTAAAGTGTTTCCAATTTGTCCAAATAAAATGTACTTGAGATATTTTGAATATCACTAATGTTGCCTCAGTATTGTTTACTATGTATTCATTCAAACCACGTTATAGACAGATGAATTACAGTCTATTTATAAATATGTACTGTATATATCTTCTACACGGCACTTCACATTATATAGAAATGTATTGTATGTTTAAACCACATGACCTCTATTTTCATCCATTGGGGCATGCAATTTGTTGTTGCTTATTTATAGGCATAAGACACATTTGCATTTTTTTAACATGTTTTTATTGCTTTCTTAGCATCTTTTAATTAATAACTTGTTTTGTTTAACATAATTTTTAATTAATAAATTGTCTTGTTATATGTATTTTTCTAACTAATAATTATATAATTCTTTTGTTACTATATATATGTACTGTATATATGTTTTCATGTATGTGTGTATATTCATATTTTGCCTATACTTAACTGTGTTATTTTTATATATTACAGCTGATTGCCTTATATCCCCTAGCTTATTCATTCCTCTATATGCATTTTGATATTACACCCGTCTCTAATACCCTTCTGTAACCTCCCTTAGGGTCGTTATGTTGTGTTGTGAAGAAACAAGGGAAGGGTGATCTATCAGCACATGCGCTGAGCGGAGAGGAGTGGGTGTTCCCCTGTGATTGTCAGAGGCGTGCTCTCATCGGTGGAACTGCCCGGAGGGGCGTACATCCAGTGATTGAGCACGGCTGGTATGAGCAGGGAATCCCTAGCACTCTAGCGCCGTGCGCATGTGCGGAGATCATGAATTTTATTGGCAGAGACGTCCAGCTCGGCTGGTATGAGCAGGGAATTCTTAGTACTCTGGCGCCGCGCGCATGCGCGGAGATTTTGAATTTCATTGGTTAGAGATATCCAGTGACGTCATCTTTGGTGCAAAATCAGGCAAATCAGCTGTATTTAAATTGTCAGTTTTAGTACACACTTCATGATAAAGTTCTTTTGAACGAAACGCGTAGAAGGTTTTCTGCTGTCCCACATCACTATGAATTTTCAATAAAGGACTTATTTTTTGCAAGACCTGCTCTTTTCATTACTGCTGTGCGCTGCACACCCTGGCTTTGGATACATATTCTACTACAGCTGCATGCTCTGGAAGGGAGACTGGGGAAGGAAGAAGAAAACTACTGTGAGTACAATACCTGGGGCTAACCCAATGAGGAAGGGGGGGGCTGTCTTTGGGCAACCCACCCCAACCTTCAGGGTACCTTATGCCCTCCTAAGGCTCAGTACTACTAATCATTTATTTGTGAATTACCCAGTTCATGCTCCCTTCCTTTAAATACAGTCCCAGCACTTTTTGAGCACCACTCCAAACACACAAACCACGTTTTCTCCCATATGGTGGCTCGTGCATAAGTGGACTGGCTATAAACTAAGGAAATTCGTTTATTGAAAGGATACAATTGTATATTCTAAACAAGAGCAGGTCTGTGCATTTTTCAACTATTTTATGGACATTTGACATATATTGTTTGTGGGAGCTCCAATGGATGATATGGAGGACTTACAAGAAAATACAACTCCTATAGCATATACTTTTAATTGTGGAGATGATTCGTGTAGAAGGAAAAAAGCCCTTCGAGTCTTTGAAAACATAGTAGAAACTGACACAAATGATATCTGTGATTTAAAAATATATTTCCAAAAATTAGAAAGACTGTTGATTTACAAAACCCGAATTTGGTGGGATATTGTTGCCACAGAGAATTATCTTAAAATGAAAAGAATTCCCCGAGGCCTGAGAGTGAAGAAAGCACCAACTTTTGGTTTCCCTGATAAAAATTTGAAGAACAGTGGATCACCATGCTGAATACCTGTTCCTTTGGCCTAATGGAATAAATTTTGCAACATAAGATCAAAGAGAAATCAACACTAGACACACAGATTAAAGAATTACAAGATAAACTACGGAAATTTAAGGACATTGAGGGCTTTTCTAAATATGACCAGATATTAGCCAAAACGGTGGAGGATGCAGAGAGAGAAATCATGATACGTAAACAAAACAAATATGATCGTGATCGTATTGATTACGAAAAAAAACAGATATACAATTGGCAGAGAACTGTTCCTGTATTTGACCGCTTTCCAAGGGATACATCTAACAATCAGTCACGCAGATCAACCTTGAGCAAATCTATTTTAAAAACAAGCAATTTTGATTACCAAAGTGGTGATTCTGAACTGTCTGATGTGGAAACTACATCACACTCTGTCTCATTTATGGACATGGAAAATAGATCCAATAATTCACAACGTGGGAATACTGATCATTCCAGAGACGAGAGGCGTTCATCAGACGGTTCTATTGCCCGGGGGGAACCAATACCTGCTAAACAGAGTGATACTTACCAAACTGATCAACAGTCAAAAAACTATCTTATGTTCAGGAGAGACAAAAGAGGACAAGGAGGGGGGGGGGAAGAAAAGACACGGGAGGAAAGAGGGCACACAAAAGGAAAAAGAATTACTAAATTACACTAACAATGTTATCAACATCTCAGGTATGGAGTTGTCACATGCAGAGATCTCACTACTTAATAAATAAAGGATTAAAATATGCTCCTACTATGGACATTGACCTCTTTGGTGTAGTGGTTGATGTCCATAAGTTTGTGCGTAAACTTACATTAAAAAAATTATTTCATCAACCAAACAGTGGAGGTGGGTCTCAGACTGTGACAACTCCAAGTGAAGTGCCTTGTGAAATACGTAATTTACCCATTTGTAAAACAACTAATCCTTTTTGCTCCTCCTCCTCCCCCCATATAGGAACTCTTGACTCTTTTAGAGAAGATTGTATACTCAGGGATATGGAAGATCTTATTATAGAGGGCAATACTCTAGAAGACACACAAACATACATCTTAGGAGACTGGGAATCCAAACTCAAGGAGAAGTCAGTGTTTTACCCCACTTTTGCTAAAGGCCCATATCTTAGTATGTTCGAGAACCTTGTGGTTCGTGACCTCAGATTGTTAGCTCAGGGCTTTTCCTTTTCCCATTCAGGGTATGATAACCTTAGTAAAGAAGAAAGAATTGCCATCAAGTCATTGCAGGATAACTCCATGTTAGTTATTAAGAATGCAGACAAGGGGGGCGCTGTGGTGGTGCAGAATAGGACTGACTACTTCAAGGAGGCATTCTGCCAACTTGGAGATGTGTCCTCCTACTCTGTACTACCACTGGACCCCACTGACTGCTTTTTGAGGGAACTCCTTGAGTTGGTGGATCTGGGGACAGCTACACATGTATTGACAAAACATGAACTAGACTTTATTATCAATCTCCATCCTGTCATTCCCATATACCACCATCTCCCAAAGATCCATAAGACTTTGGTCGACCATCCTGGTCGGCCAATAGTCTCTAGTATTGGATCTTTGGGAGATGGTCTGTCTCAATATGTGAATGCATACTTACAACCTTTTGTTAGGACTTTGCCTTCCTTCATTCTGGATTCAGGGGACCTGCTCACAAAATTACAAAAGATCAGTTGGAATCAGGATTACCTGTGGGTAACTATGGATTTGGTCTCCTATACTCGATCATTCAACATGATCTGGGCATGACGGCTGTCCGCCATTTTATAGAATGTCCAGGAAGCTCAATACTTACAACCACATTCATTATGGAATCAATACTTTTTTTACTCACTCACAATTATTTTCTTTTTGATCACAAATTTTATTTGCAACTTCGGGGGACGGCAATGGGGACAAGTTTTGCCCCCTCCTATTCCAATCTTTTTATGGGGTGGTGGGAGAATAATTTCATCTTTAGTAGCACCAAATCTTATAGGCACAATATTATTTTTTATAAACGCTTCATTGACGATCTTATTTTTATTTGGCACAGGAACACTGACACTTTATTAGAATTCATAGAATATTTAAATAATAACACTTTGGATATTCACCTCACTATCAACTATCATTCTCATCACATTAGCTACCTGGACATTCTATTTTACATAGACATCAATCAAAAAATACAATCTGATATTTACAAGAAACCAAATTCGAGGAATTCATTTTTGAGAGCGGACAGCTGTCACCCCAGATCTGTGATTAAGGGAATACCCAAGGGTCAGTACCTCAGGCTGAGGCGAAATTGCTCAACCCTTGGCGATTTCCTGACCCAGTCTGAGGAGCTGACAAATAAATTTGTTGAGAGAGGATATGATCGGGAGACCCTCCAGAATACACTACAGGAAGTCAAAGAAATTGAGCGAGCAACTGTATTGCCGTCTGTGTCCAGAGTGAGGGGGGTATACACACTGAATCTCTGAAGGGTACAAAAAGAAACACCAAGGATTATGGGACCTGTCCTTTGTTTATTTCACAATATAGTAAATCTAGCAGTCAAGTAAATAGAATTGTGAATAAACATTGGGAATTATTAAGGATGGATCCAATTCTTCAGGAATATACAGATAAGGGTCCAAAATTTGTATACAGAAGAGCCAAGACATTGGCTACATTCCTATCCCCTAGTCTGGTATCAACGCCAGTTAAAGACTCAGACCATTTTTTGACCAAAGGATCCTTCAGATGCAATCATTGCAACATGTGTCAATTCATGAAACCCGCTCGCCATGTCTTTTCCCACAGTCCACACAAACGTTACACCATACATAATTTCATCAATTGTAACACTACCTTTGTGGTTTATCTCATCACCTGTGGCTGTGGGAAGAGATATGTCGGCAGGACCACAAGGGCATTAAAAATAAGGATGCAGGAACATTGCAGATTGATACGTAAAAAAGATATGGAGCATCCTGTGTCCAAGCATTTTTCGGAATGTGGACAGGGGGGCATTGACAGCTTTTCATTTGTGGGCATTGAGAAGATAATCAAAATAGAAAGAGGGGGTAACACTGTAAAAATATTAGATTGTAGAGAGTCCTATTGGATATTTACATTAAAAACAAGGTTCCCTGATGGAATGAATGTGGAATGGAACATTAACCACTTTCTTAAATAAGAACTATCTGTCTTCTAAAAACAATATATTTTTGCTCATTGTATTTTTTATATATATAAAAAAATCCAAAAGTACCACTAGTAACACTCTATTGGGATTTATTCGTATTTCTACAAAGCATAAATATTGCCTTAAGTGAATTAATACACATCTCCGTGACATAAGATTTATATCAAATAAGAGCTTTCTCTGTCTTGTCCACTTTAGTTAAAGTGTTTCCAATTTGTCCAAATAAAATGTACTTGAGATATTTTGAATATCACTAATGTTGCCTCAGTATTGTTTACTATGTATTCATTCAAACCACGTTATAGACAGATGAATTACAGTCTATTTATAAATATGTACTGCACCGACACACTTTATTCGAGCAAATACCCAGTATGTACCTGGCAGATACCTGGAATGCGCCGCTCCTCACCTCTGACAAGCCCCGTTGCGTTTGCCTTCCCAGCCTGGGTTCATGCCTGGCTGACGGGCGGCTGATCTGTTAAATGATAATGATTAGGATTTAATAGGCTGCAATGCTTCGCGTGTCTACCAGATGGCATAAATTCATGAATTGTAATGCAGTATATATATATATACTGTGCAGTATTGCAGCCAGCGGGAATAAAATGCTTCAATCCCTGCCTGGTAAATACCTCAATGCACTCGGGCAGAAAACAGTCACAAACCTCAATACACCCGGGTATACCCAAATTCGTGGGACTAGCCGAGCTCGAATAAAGTGTGTCGCCAGTGTATATATCTTCTACACGGCACTTCACATTATATAGAAATGTATTGTATGTTTAAACCACATGACCTCTAATTTCATCCATTGGGGCATGCAATTTGCTGTTGCTTATTTATAGGTATAAGACACATTTGCATTTTTTAACATGTTTTTATTGCTTTCTTAGCATCTTTTAATTAATAACTTGTTTTGTTTAACATAATTTTTAATTAATAAATTGTCTTGTTTATGTATTTTTCTAACTAATAATTATATAATTCTTTTGTTACTATATATATGTATATATGTTTTCATGTATGTGTGTATATTCATATTTTGCCTATACTTAACTGTGTTATTTTTATATATTACAGCTGATTGCCTTATATCCCCTAGCTTATTCATTCCTCTATATGCATTTTGATATTACACCCGTCTCTAATACCCTTCTGTAACCTCCCTTAGGGTCGTTATGTTGTGTTGTGAAGAAACAAGGGAAGGGTGATCTATCAGCACATGCGCTGAGCGGAGAGGAGTGGGTGTTCCCCTGTGATTGTCAGAGGCGTGCTCTCATCGGTGGAACTGCCCGGAGGGGCGTACATCCAGTGATTGAGCACGGCTGGTATGAGCAGGGAATCCCTAGCACTCTAGCGCCGCGCGCATGCGCGGAGATCATGAATTTTTTTGGCAGAGACGTCCAGCTCGGCTGGTATGAGCAGGGAATTCTTAGTACTCTGGCGCCGCGCGCATGCGCGGAGATTTTGAATTTCATTGGTTAGAGACATCCAGTGACGTCATCTTTGGCGCGAAATCAGGCAAATCAGCTGTATTTAAATTGTCAGTTTTAGTACACACAGCACTTCTTGATAAAGTTCTTTTGAACGAAACGCGTAGAAGGTTTGCTGCTGTCCCACATCACTATGAATTTTCAATAAAGGACTTATTTTTTGCAAGACCTGCTCTTTTCATTACTGCTGTGTGCTGCACACCCTGGCTCTGTCTAAGATATGTGAATGTGCTCACAAGTGATATTCTTTATTATCTTATATATATCAAATACAAAGATCACTTGTGAGCACATTCACATGTCTTAGGCAGGTCTGTGTCACGCTGCGCTCACCACAAACAGGACTAGACCATGGGGCTGAGGTTGGGATGTATATAACCGCCACCCTACAACCACGGAGCCAGGTCCGGAATGCGTAGTCGGAGTCGTGGAGCTTGTTCGGGGTAGGAGAGTTCGGGGAAGCCGTGGTACTTGCCGTGATGGGTTGGAGAGAGAAGAATAGTCGTTATCCAAAGCCGTGATCGAGGAGAGGAGAGAGCGGGGGTCCAATAACAAGCCGAAGTCCAGGGGTAGAGAAGAGACAAGTCCAGGTACGAGCAGGGGTCACAACATGAGTCAGGCAAGGCACAGGAACAGGCAAGATCCAAGAAGCAGCAAGCACAGCACAACAGTGTCTATGTTCAGCAAAGTGAAAGTGAAACAGGAAGGCATTTAAAGGGGAAAGCACCAATCAGGATCTAGCAGATGATGACCTCACACATAAGCCATGAGCCGATAGTGTAGTGCAGGATTGGCTGCTGGTGTAACACAGGTGATGCTGCTAGTGTTCGTTGGCGCATGGCGGGGGCGCATACGAGGAGTGCGACGCAGAGTGGGTGCCGTGGTGATACTGCGGGAGCGCGCCTCCACGGATGAAGCATTGCGCAGCTGCGTGCGCACAGATAGCGGTCTGTGAATGCCAAAGGTACAGCCACGTGACGCGTGCTGGGGGCGGAGCCTGGCGTCGATCCTGACAGTCTGCAACCCTGCCTTTCACCATTATCCCCAGCATACAGTGCTTCCACTGCAGCAAGGGATTCTGGGAAATGACATGCAAATGAGCACACAATGTGTCACCTTTTGTCTGAAAAAACATTGTTACATGGAGCCCATATAAGCTAATGCTCACTGTTAACAAAGCTTTAAAGCACAGTATGGTAAGCAGATGCAAAGCCAGAGAAACCATTCACAGACATGTTTCAACCTTAATGGGTATCCTCAGTGTGAAGTTTGTTGTACTGCTGGCTTTGCATTTCCAAGACTGTAGGGTTTACCATACTGTATACTGTATATAATTTTTTATTTTTTTTAAATATACATACACACACCACCTGTACCCGGGATAACATATGCTGAGCAAGCAGATCTTGGAGGATATTTACATTACTCTTTCTTTTCACCCCTCACTGTAATGTCTTTTTGTCTCTCTTCCCCTCTTCCCCACCTTACTCTCTCCTCCATCCTGCCTTACTGTGCCTGATCCTCTCTTTGTACACTACACTCCCTCCTCTCCTACTCACCTTATGTCTCCTCCTCTCCTTACTATCTGTCTGTTTCCTCTTCCTACTCACCTTACTGTCTCCCTTCTCTTAGCACTCCCTCCTGCCCCATGTGAATACTGCTCTTCATTCCCTCCTCCTTGTCATCCATCTATCTCCTCCTCTCCTTGCTTTCTCTGGTGTCTCCTCCTCTCTTTGCTGTCTTTCTGTGTCCTTTTCTTTTTGCTGTCTCTCTCAGGGGATGTGACTTGGGGCTCATAGTTTATATATGTCACGGTAACTAATGACAAGATATAACAAACACCAAATATCTGGGTTGAACTGAACGAGGCTTACTTAGGGTTGGGGAATGGAGAAGTATCAGCTAGCAATTCTCCAGCAATCCAGTGACATTCCAGGTGAAATCAGAAGAACAACAAAAACTGTAGGGTTGACACAGTTTATATACCTTTGTAACCCTATTCTTAACATTGAATACAGACTATTGGTGAACAATTAACTATATCCAATCCCTAACATGGAAACAGTTTAACCCATGCCCCCCAGCTAGTTAGCCCATGCGTACTGGGACTCTGAGGGTCTTATTTCTGTAGCCCCATAATTAAATCAGGGACGACGACCAGTCTACAAGATGAAGTATCTGGCAGGATCTTCATTGTTTGTAGGTGTAGATATAACACTTACAAACCACTCCAGTTTGATGCTTCTCCGCCTTCAGGTAAACAGTTAGAGTGGCAGAGTCTTTTGATCAGTACTTGGTTCCTAGTGTAAACAATCAGGGCAGTTAACTTTTGATCACAGGGCTTATGCTAAATCATCCGGCTGCCCTTCCTGACCTATTAGCATAGCAGATGGAGTCTGCATTTTCAGAGCAGATCCAAAATACCATATACACTTTAATATCTTCACATATTAACAAGTTCTGTTCTGGTGGGCCCAGTGGGTCAAAATTTGCCAGTTTTTAATGCCTACAGTGACTCTACATATTGGCCAAATTTCAACTCTGTGTGACCTCCAGAACCGGAGATACAGAAATGCACTTTAAAACATTTTTAAAATACAGGATTATAATGAAACATGTGAACAGGGGAACATACATTTTCCTGACATGACAAGGTGTAAGCCACATTCCTGGACCGCAGTCCAGTTAATCCCCTGCCTCCCTGGTGAGGTCAGGGGGTGGCCATATGGGGTGCAACCCCTTTAATACAGGGTCCAACCCCCTCTCCCTCTATAATATAGGCTGAACATCATGAGCAATTAGTAACCATAACATCAGTCAATTGATTCAAAAGGTACACAAATAGCATTGTTACATGACACCTTCGGAATGTATAAAATATTTAGCAGAATAAACCTTTGAGAGAGGTTTGAGGCTAAGAATAAAAATAGCAAACAGTATAAAAAGAGAAGCTGTAACATATCGTTAGATCATAAAATAGATAAACCCGAAGGATGAGGAAAACATGTAAACCAATTTGAAAATCAAATTAATTAAACCTGGTATATGAGATGAATGTGGACATGTAAAAATAAATAATGTAGCTTATATCAAGCACACACTCCCATCCTCAGACTTTCTTTCTCTAACCCACCTTCATCCTCTCTCACCCACCCTCATCTTCTCTCTCACCCACCTCATCCTCTGTCTCTCCCCCCCACCCCTCTTAACTTACCTGGCTTCAGTGGAGGAGGACCGCAGAGTGGTGCAAGGTGGAGGCAGAGGAAGGTTGTTGCTGAGGTGGGCGACTGGAGAAGAGATGGTGTACCACCAGAGCAGGGCAGCAGAGGAGTTGGATGGGTAGAACAAAGCAGGGTGGCAGAGGAGGACAGCCTAGGAGGAGCGCATGTTAGAAGCGGCAGACACCGGAAGTCAGTAAAGAATTCTGGGTCAGAACGCTGGGGTGCACTGCTCCCAGGCTGTCCTCCTCTGCCACCCTTCTTAGCTCCTGCCATCCTGCTTCGCCCCTGTCATCCAACTCCTCTGCTACCCTGCTCTTTTCTGAATGTCCACCATCCTCTTCTCCTGCCGCCCTACTCCTGTCCTGCGGTCCTTCTCTCGCACCACCCGCCCCTGCTACTGCCTCTCTGCACCCACTGTCGTCCTCTTCCTCTGCCACTCCCGCTGCCCCCACAATGTACCACCCCCCAAAATGTGCCACCCTAGGCATCTTGTGGTTGCACCAGCCCTGCAAGGAGCTAGTATATTTTTTAAACTTTCCGCTTTTCTATATATAATAGCTGTTGCATTTCCAATATGTTTATGCAAGACAAGGTCAGTTTTTTAATAAAGTCCTAAGTTACCTCAAGTTGCTTTTGATCTTTCTTGCCGACTGATTAAATCGAGTGGCAAAATCTGGTCGGCCATTCTGATAGTTGTTTTTATTTTTTGTTATTTTCCTCATCCTATTCATTTTTGATTTGTTAAGAAAACAAAAGTGCCTTTTGATAGGACTCGTATATAAGGTTGGGATCATAACCCTTGAGGATAAATGTGTTCTTAAGAAGAGATGCCTGTGTTTGAAAATCAATATCAGAATAACAACTTTGCCTAAAGCGATTAAACTGGCCAGTTTGATTTTAAACACACCAAGATACTATTGGGGATTGTAGGAGACAAGTCTAATATAACCAGGGAATCATAGATTTGGGAAAAATAAACATTGGTTTTTATTTAGCCAGTATCTTCAAACAATACAGCTTTAAGGCAGCACATAAAATAAACAAAACAATGGATCCCTTTGTAAGGGCTAACTGATACTTCCCAGTCCCTATCTGCAGGGCTGGGAGGATAGGTCTCTTACTAGCCTCTATCCCCAAAGGCAAAATGGTATCTCTAAGCAGGGGTCACTTTATCTCATTCTCTGGGGTCTGGGTTGGTGTCCTGTCTCTGGGCTGCACCCTATTCAAGTTCCAGTGACCGATGGGTCCTGGAATAGAGGATATGGTTCCTTGGGATCCTTCTCTGTCAGCATACACCTCCCCTATGCTAGAGATTTCCACTGCAGTTTAAGAAGAAGGCTTTTCTACGTGAATGATGAGTCAGGTGATGACTGGCTAATTGGCTGTAGCTGCAATTTACCATCTCCCTGCTGCATTTATCAGCCAGGTACAGACTTCCAATTTGGAACTCTATTTAAACAGGGGTTAAGGCCCTGTCACAAACCTCCCACAATTGTGGGTAGCTCAGGCTAGCCATGGCTGAAGCCCATTCCTCCACTTTCACTCGGGACGTATCTGCAGCTCTAATGAGAACGGGTGGGAGGGAGAGAACCCCCAGTCACACTGGGATTGGAGCCCTTTTGCCAGGTAACCTGTGTCTCTTCCAGAAAGTGTTTGAAATCAGTGTGCTTTGTCACGCGATGAGGACTTTTCCCAAGAACAGTCTTTCAATGATGTGCTTAGATTCCTCATTTCCAAAGAGGACTCTTTGCTCAAGCTCTCTTTCTATTTTACCAAGTCTTCATTTAACTGCTTGGCCATGAATTTTACCATGTGTCTGTCGATCTTTTCTTCCCTGAGACTATGGTGACAACCTGCATCTGGTTCAGCATCAATGATCATGGGTGCTTCAACCTGGATGGAGTTTTATCCACTGTTATTGACCCCCATGGCATCTCTGTTTGGTAGTCGGTAGATCTATTGTCTTGAGTCTCCCTTTCTTGACGTATTAATTTTTCTAAGCTGACCGATTCTTCAATGTGTGGGGATGTCCCAAGTGATGTCTGGCAGGGTATCTCTACTGCAGCAGGGCCATCTTGAATCTCCTTCCATACAGGGGGACCCCTGCCGAATGCATCCTTATCTCTCATAGGCTTATCCGCAAAAAGTATGACCCCCTTTTTCTGATATGGGGTCATCTAACTGTTACTTACGCCTATAATATATATTATCTCTAACTGTGTATGCAATGTCATATATAATGTATACCCTGTTCACTTATGCAACTATGTATTTGTAGCCATGTATTATTTGTCATTTTAGCTCTATGCCCAGGACATACTTGAAAACGAGAGGTAACTCTCAATTTATTACTTCCTGGTAAAACATTTTATAAATAAATACATTTGCATCTGGTTTAGGATCCCAAAACTCCAGTACATCAGTCTTTGTGTCTTTCTCCTTTTTGAGTTCACAAGTATTTTGCATTTTTCCCTTGCAAAGACGAATGGGCAAATACGGTTGCATATTTAGGGTTGGGGTATCACCAACACTGTTTTCTCTTACTCTAGCCAAAGACTGAATCCTTATAGTGGCTCTTTTCATGGTCAGGAAACTGGTTTGGGCCCCGTGAGTATGGTAACAGGACTAAATTTGTATTGTCCGTCTGAATTTGAATTCTGTTCTTTTTCCCCAGGTTTTATGGGCCACCTGTTATAGCACAGAGACAGTATTGTGGATGCCTTTATAGCAATGCACAGTGTGCTTGGTTGTGACACAGGACCTATATCTGGATTGAATCAGACAAGCAACTTTTTAATTTTCCTATAGCATCTTTATTCGAGTAAACTGGAGTAATGCTTTTTTAATGATTGGGCATTGCCCCTTTATTGGATTGGTTCCTGTTGGGCTTCTGCCCTAAAGATGAGAAGGATGTTCTTCTCCCTGGCTGGGGTAAGTAATCACATTTTTTTAATGGTCAACATTGATTTCCAATGTGGGCCTAGGTAGTCACAGTGTCAATCAATGGATTAAAATGGTTGTATTTTTATTATTGTGATTTTTTTTAATGTGTTTATTTTAAATGTGTTTTTTATTGATTTTTAGCGTGCAAAAGCCCTTTTAGCCATATTTAGCTAATAGGGCTATTGCCCATTAGTCTAGTGAGGAGAGGGAGTAGGTGTCTTGGGGTGGGGCGGCAGCTTCAAATGTTGAGAATTCTTTTTTTGTCGTTCCATTCTCTTTAACTTCTTTCCTGGCTTGTGCAGCCTCTCCTGTCAGGTATATATTTTTTCGTTCTACCATCTCTATAACCCTCATGGCCTCCTCATAGTCCTCCTTCCATTTAAAGCACTTCTGAGTTTAGACTCCAGGTCTCCTGGAGTTAGACATCTAGATCTAGGTTGAGGGTGTGAAGCTCCTTCTGAGAGACTTCAAGATCCAAACTAAGACTGAGGACATCTTTTTGAGAGACTTCCATCTCCGCCGCTAGACTCTAAAATGCCTGTTTGGAGCTTAACAGTTTTGTGTGGAGACTGCAGATCTCCTCATGTGAGACATACATCTCTAAGCAGAGAATATGTATCTCGTTCTGTGATATGTCCAACTCTGTCTGGGGACTTTTGAGCGTCTGGCGTGAGACATCCAGCTCTATATTGAAAGTATGAACCTCTTTCTGGAAGATCTCCCGCTCTGTACCTAGACTGTCAATCTCTTTCAGGGAGACTTCCAGATTGGCACTGAGATGATGGGCCTTCTTTTGTGTCTCATCCTGCTTCTGCTGCAAGTGAGCAATAACTTTATCAGAGCAGCTCTGTTTCTTGACGATGACGGTGAACACCAGTATTACCGACTTCAGCTCAGATGTCAGGGCTTCGAAGTCACTACGTAAGAAATGCTCTGTGTTCCTCATAGTCTCAGACAAAGGTGAATATGAACAGACCACTCTGTAGCTCAGCATTAGCTTATATCGCCTTTTCCAATCATTTACGGAGGAGATCATGCCTGACAATTTGCAGTCCATCTTCAGAGCTGGTCAAAGGATCGTCACTTATTGTATCAAGCTCCGCTTCGCTGGTATTGTTTGTTGAGGGTTTCTCACTGTCAAAACTGGACAGACACTTCTTGGGATATACAACTTCTGCCTTGCACCCTCTGGGGATTGTGTCATTCCTGGGACAAATATTCCATTCATTTTAGGTTGCAGGACATCTTGACTCACTTCTGATGTCACATCTGTGGACATGTCTAGAACTTCCACGGTAAGCTAAGAATCTCTTTTTCTATTTTCTGCCTTTTTGCTATGGATGACTCTGTCCCATTGGGGATACTGGGATCTCCTTATTTGTTTGAAAAATCAGCTGTTTCACTGCATCAGCCATGTTTTCCTTGCAGTTTTATTAGTGGCGGAAATATTACGAGGCCTATGCTGGTAGCCTTCATAAAATATCTCGCTGGGCCTGTTACGCCGCCAGTTTTGCAGTGTAGTTATCACAGTATTCAGAAAGACTCTGAAGACCTGCAATAGCTAAATGCCAAAAACTGGCGAGGAGCAGCGATGCGAAATTCGCCTCTCTCAAAAGTTGTAACCCGTGGATCTGCAGCGATATGGGTGGGCCAGTTGCATAGAGAGCAGCCTCTCCCTGCACATATCTCACCAGCAATCACAGGGTTTTATTAACATTGTTAATACTAGTGTGCTTGAGCAGGGGGTCTCCATAGCAGAACCAAGTTGATTTCAGGTCTGGGGACCCCCTGCTTCCAGAGATACAGGCCCCGTTATGGGGTGCCGGTATCTCCAATGCATTTGACTGTCCTGGTGAATTTAAATGAATAGAATATACTGGCACCCCATAACGGGGTCTGTATCTCGGGAAACAGGGGGTCCCCGGACATCAAAACAACGCTGTTCTGCTCCGGAGACCCCGCTAATGTACACTAATAATACATTTGTATTAAAACAGCTTCATTACCTTAGCGGCAGGGACCACCTGGAGGCCATGGAGCCTAGCGGGGACCCCCCAGAGAACCTCAGACACCCATGGGGACCCCTGCTGGCCTGTGGTATTAATCTTGTGTCTATAAAAATAAATATTGGTTTTATGTGGGGGCACAGGTGTATTTATATTAATGTACAGTAGGCCATGTTTATTTTTTTAAATACAGGATTGGTACCGCAGGCCAACGGGGACCCATAGGGACCACCGGAGGACCCCCGGAGGCCCACGGGAACAACCTGAAGACCTACGAGGGACACCTGTGGGAAGAACCTGGGTCCCCACAGCAATGGGGACCCGGGGACCGGAGGGACCCCAGACACCCGTGGGACCACCGGGGCCTGTGGTATTAATCCTGGGTGTAAAATAAATACATATTGGTTTTACAGTATGTGGGGGAATGGGGGGGTTGTGTATTGGTGCTTACTAGATATTTAATTTTAAACATTACAGTAATGTAGCAGGGGGTCTCCGGAGCTGAACCGCATTGATTTCAGGTCCGGGGACCTCTTACTTCCTGAGATACTGGTCCTGTTATGGGGTACCGGTCTCTCCTATGCATTAAAATGTCTTGTGTCACGTGATCGGGACATTTCAATACATAGCAGATGCCGACACCCCATAATGGGACCTGTATCTTGGGAAGTAGGGGGTCCCCGGACCTGAAATCAATTCAGCTCCGGAGAACCCCTACTACATTACCGTAATGTTTAAAATTAAATAAAACCCCTGCGATTGCTTTGAGAGGCGCGCAGTTAGAGTGACTGATTCAGCCTATCTCTTACTGCGCATCTATTTTAGAAAGGCAGACTCACACAGGAGGGACCGGTGCTGTGTTAATCCGAGGAGCCATTACTGTATGTCTGCAGCGGAACATTTCGCAACCTCGACGCGGCATAACGCTACATTTACCTAGGTAAATGTTCGAATAACGGCCACTACATCTGTGGGTTACCCTCTATGTCCACATCCATGTGTAGACCGCTCCCAGTCAACTTGTCACCGGATCACTTTTGCCTTGTCGTCCGTCTGACATCACCATGTTTTTTGAAAGCACTTCCACAAATTAACCCTTAATGTTTTGCTAGGCGTAGCTGCATCAGAGGTTAGTGGCCCTCCCTTCTCTCCCTTAGGACGAGTTCACTCTGCCAGTACCTCGCAGTGCGTGCACGTGTCCGCGTTTGGTGCGCCTGTCTGCTGGGCGATGTGTACTCATCCCCAATAGACTGAATGACACGATTAGAGGCGGGACTTTAATAAATGAAGAAAGAAACAGTGTGTGTGTTTGTGATTGGCTGGCCAAATACACGTGATGCGGCTGCCGCTTAAAATTACAACTTCAGTTCTCTCCTTCAAGTGCAGCAGCAATAATGCTGTACTTCGCCACAGGGAGTCATTTCCAGTTTCAAAACTCCCATAAAAAAAACTGAAAGAGTTACAAACCTGCGTGCGCATGTCTCGTAGAAGGCAGACTGAGCGGGGCCTTAATCTTAACAAGTACATTAAACACCAATAATACTATACATACCTCAAGAACACGCATGTATAAATCTACAAGCAATCTATATCTATAAAAATAAAAACATTGTCTGTCACTCACCCTCTGGCCAATCTGATTGGTCCGTGGCCCGGCCCTGCACCCGCACGCCTCTCATTGGCCTGTGTCGTTTGCTGACCTCACAAACCCAACTGCCACACTCAGAACAATCACTGCCTCACCGCCTGCTCTCACCTCGCCTGCGGACTAGACACCACCTCAGGTACCGTGTGCTGCCGCATGCCCCCCCCCAACACCACCCTCCCTACAGTAAACCCCCCCACTCCTGCCCCCCTTCACCAACACCGCCCGGTGCAGTCACCCGTCAGCACACCATACACCATCCTGTCACATCCCGCACCTCACGCACACCCTCAGCTGCTGACACCCAAATGCACCCCCACCCCACAAACAACTGCCACCACCACCCCCCCCCCCTCACCCCTACCGTACACCCTCCGGTGCACCGCTACTTACACTCTCTAACCCGCAGCTCACCTCCCCGCCGGCTCCCCCCCCCCATCAACCCACCTCACGCGCAGCTCTTACCACCTGCAGGCCCTGTTTCCTCTCCCCTCAGCGAGGACGCCGGGAGTGCCGGGGAGGGGGGGGGTGGAAGGAGCGCACACGCCGCTTCTCCTCACCACCTGTGGGCCCTGTTCTCTCTCCCCTCCCCTCAGCGGGGACCGCCGGGGGTGCTGGGAAGGGGTGGAGGGGAGCACGCACAGGGGACAGGGGGGGAGGGGAACACATGCAGGGGGACAAGTGGGGGGAGAGAAACACCGCCAAGTGTGGGAAGGGAAACAAGCACCGTAGATGGGGGGGGGACCGATCGCCCGCGACGGGAGTAGAACTTACCCCCACCACCTCACCACCCCCCCACCCAAGATTCACACCCACCCAAGATTCACCCCCATACACCCACACAAGATTCACCCCACCCAAGATTCCCCCCATCCACCCAAGATTCACCCCCCAACCCACCCAAGATTCACCCCCCTCACCCCCCAACCCACCCAAGATTCACCCACCCAAGAATCACCTCCCCCACCCCCCAACCCACCCAGGATTCACCCCCCCAACCCACCCAAGATTCACCCACCCAAGATTCACCTCCCCACCCCCCAACCCACCCAGGATTCACCCCCCCCACCCCTCAAGCCACCCAAGATTCACCCCCCCCAAGATTCACACCTGACTCAAGATTCACCCACCCATGATTCAACCCCCCACCCACCCACGATTCACAACACCCCAACCAACCACCCACCCAAGATTCACACCCCCCCACCCAAGATTCACACCCCCCCTAACCACCCAAGATTCACACCCCCCACCCACCCAAGATTCAACCCTCATAGATTCACCCCCCTCCCACCCACGATTCACCCCCCCACCCCTCAACCAACCCAAGATTCACCCCCCAGCCCCGACAAACAATTATTAGGGATTCACATCCCGGGCAACGCCGGGTCTCTCAGCTAGTTAATAAATAAAATATAGTACCCAAATGATACTAGATCTGATAAAGAACAATATGTATCAATAAAATATTACATTATCAAGCTGTGCATTCATTACATATCATTAGGTAATAAATAATAATTGCAATCAGTAATGCTACAGATATTATCTTATATTTAATGTATTAAAAAAAGAACTAAAGAAAACAAATTATTGATTAATTATATATATACAGTATAACATACACACACACACACACACACACACACACACACACACGCACACGCACACGCACACGCACACGCACACGCACACACGCACAGGCGCACACGCACACGCGCACACGCACACGCACACGCACACGCACGCACACACGCACACGCACACACGCACACACACACACGCACGCACGCACACGCACACACACACACACACACACACAAAAATACACATTTTAAAAAATAAGTACAGTTCAAATACAGTAAGTGAGTGTAGTAACTGCTGATGTCACCTAACTGCTTCTTGAAGCCGGCAGCTTATGCCTGGATAAAGTGAAACAGAAGCGCATAGGAGAAAAACATAATGAAAATAGTGCTGCTCTTTAATAATATAAATCACTTAAAAACAATAAAAGCTGAATAAATTGTACTCAATTTTAGTGTTAAAGGTGCTAATCTGCAAGTAAAGTCCTGAGGCAGCTGGCACTGTGGGCTCTGTTGTTCCTGCTCAAGTTGGTGGCTGAAAGTTTGTAATCCTACACTGACGATGGTTAAAAGCCTTTCTGCTGGCATTTTGCTCCCACGGCGTCCCTCTGCGATGTGTTGCGGTCCCTCAGCCTCTGGTGCTGGCGTCCCACCATGACGCTCGGTGCCGGTTCAGGTCAGAGAATGTTCCTGCCTCTGTGCCTGTGTGTATAGAGGACAGCACAGCATAGCTGATACTCTCTCCCTGTGTCTCTGATAGCTCAAAGAGTTTCGCAACACTGTAGCTGCTTTGTAAGAAGAAAAATTAGTGCTGTCATATGGGGGTTTATAAAGGCTGGGCCATTAACCCCTTAATCTATCTTCTGAAGCTAATACAATTTGTACCTAATAATGGGAATATATATATATATATATATATATATATATATATATATATATATATATATATATATATGTTTAGAGAGACATGATACTTAGTGATAATTGTAGTCCCAGTTGTACAATTACTTGGGAACCTAAAATAAATAAATAGTTAAATGCACATATAATTATTCTGTCTGAGAAACAATGAGTAACCCTTTTACCATTATAACAAGGTTTGTACACTTGGATAACGAAGACTACCTGTGTTCATTTTATAACGTTTCACTTTACAACGAATGGCATATCCAATGCTTTACAATGCAACCCTAAGGGCCATTTTTCGATGCCGGAATTTGTTATTCAATGCCTGAATGCGTTATCCAACATTCACCGCCACTGATTAACATGGGACTCACTTTACAACGGTTTTACTATCCAACGCTACTTCCAGAACGGATTCCGTTGGATAACCGTGGACTACCTGTACATTCAAGAGAACTAAAGTAAATGGCTAGTTTGGGGGGGTGGGTGTTAAAGACCACAGTCTGTGTCAAAACACAAATACACAATACAGGGATCAAGATACCTAACAGACCAAACTTGAGACTTCAACACACATTGATGAATCGTCGACTTAGAAAAAGTAATATGTCAAGAAAGGGAGGCCCAAGATGTCTACCTACTATCAAACAGAGATGCCATGGGATCAATCAGAGTGGATGAAATCTCCACCCATGTTGAACCACTCACGATCATTAATACTGAACCAGATGCAGGTGGTCACGTAAGGAGCTTGAACAAAGAGTCCTCTGTGGAGATGAGGAAGCTAACTACATCATGGAAAGACTATGCTTGGCAAAAGTCCTCCTTGAGTGACTAAAACACACTGATTTCAAGCACCTGGAAGAGACACAGGTTACCTGGTGAAAGGGCTCCAGTCCCATTGTGACTGGGGGTTTTCTCCCTTCACGCATTCTCATTCGAGTTGCAAAATTGTTTAGAGTGAAAGTGGAGGGATGGGCTTCAGCTGTGGCTTGCCCGAGCTACCCAGAAACGGGGAGGGTATGTGACAGGGCCTTAACCCCTGTCTAAATAGGGCTCCAAATTCGAAGTTTGAATCTGGCTGATGAGTGCAGCAGGAAGCTGGTTAATTGCTGCTACAGACAATTACCCAAACTCCACCTGGCTCATCAGTCAGGTTGAAAAGCCTCCTGCTTAAACCACAGGGGAACTCTCTAGCACAGGGGAGGTGTATGCTGACAGAGAGGGATCTCTCCAAATATAGGGGAGCAGTGGTAGATACACTGGCGACACACTTTATTCGAGCTCGGCTAGTCCCACGAATTCGGGTATACTCGGGTGTATTGAGGTTTGTGACTGTTTTCTGCCCGAGTGCATTGCGTTATTTTCCAGGCAGGGATTGAAGCATTTTATTCCCGCTGGCTGCAATACTGCACAGTATATATATATATATATATATATATATATATATATATATATATACTGCATTACAATTCATGAATTTATGCCATCTGGTAGACACGCGAAGCATTGCAGCCTATTAAATCCTAATCATTATCATTTAACAGATCAGCCGCCCGTCAGCCAGGCATGAACCCAGGCTGGGAAGGCAAACGCAACGTGGCTTGTCAGAGGTGAGGAGAGGCGCATTCCAGGTATCTGCCAGGTACAAACTGGGTATTTGCTCAAATAAAGTGTGTCGCAGCAGTACCATATGAAAAAAAAAGAGAAATGTACATAGTGCAAAATTGCTAAACATATGGGAAATGTTGAAAACGCCTCAAAAATTCCTACTCACAATGGAGCAATCAATCAAGGCGCATACGTAATGTCCACCCGCATCACTTCCGGTTTCCAGTTTCCCTGCCGTCTGGATACCGGAGTGATAGCTTGTTCTCAATCCTGCAGTCTCACTGCTGTATCAAAAGATTCTACGTGTTTCGCTGTTTCTAATGGCAGCTTCCTCGTGAGTAATGATCCCCACCTAGATCTATGGGGTTATTTATACCCCTTTCTCTAATCAGAGCTTTCCCTAATAGCTCTGATGTACTTCATATGCAATCATAATGTATGACATCTATTTGCATATATAGCTACATAATCTACATAGCATGACATCTATTTGCAACATCATAAAACAAATATAGTACACAATTTCATAATCAAACAATATTAAAATACAATTTATTTTTAACAATGTCTATTTAGTCAGCATATATTGCTAAGACTAGCTGATTAGTTATATGGTAGATGCTCAAATAACTATAGACAGAGTTTAGTTGATATCCTGGAGTTTACCCACATATAATTACAGTATATAATGGGAAATCAACATCATAAAACATACTGTAACATAATTTCACAATTTGGAGTGTTCAGCAGGTTCTTTCCTCTAAGTTGATGTATATAGTAAAAGAACAGAAAATAGAAAGAACACATCAATAACACTTTAAGAAATATTAAGATCAATAAAACTTTACAGTCTGTGAATTACCATCACCAGTGATTGACTGTGATATTCAAAAGATAAATAGGATTTAGGATACTTTGACTTCATATGCTGAGTTGTGGGGTGAAATGCTCTCAAACACCCATATTTTAGTTTTTTGGGGACAAATGTCACAGTTGATATAAATGCATTATACATAAACCCTAGAGAAACAGAGCATATACTGATGTGTTCTTTCTATTTTCTGTTCTTTTACTACAGTATAAACATCAACTTGGATGGAAGAAGCTGCTGAAGACTCCAAATTGTGAAATTATTTTATGTTTTATGCTGTTGATTTTCCATTATATAATTATATGTGGGGTAAACTCCAAGATATCAACTACATTGTATGACTATAGATATATGAGCAACTACCATGTAATTAACACAAATCAGCTAGTCTTAGCAATATACTGCTGCGGCCGAGTTTATTCGAGCATTTGCCCGGTCTCGGCCGCAGCAGTAACCTGGCGCGCGCCGCAGGGTGCCGGGCGCGCGCCAAAGCCGCGGACGAGCGGCCTCCGATCGGGGCTTTCTCCTCCACGCTGCCGGGTCCGCCGGGTCCCCCGGAACCCCCTGCCGCCGTCCCCCACATCGCGGGACACCAGGGACACATTGCGGGACACCCTCGGGGAGCCCTGGATGCGCGTGCAGGGGGCGCAGGCTCCCGATGACGCGTGACCGCGCATCGGTGACGCGCGGCACGCCGAGGGAGTGGGGCTAGCAAGCCGGGACATGTCCCGGCTTGCGGTACTAGCCCTACTCGAATAAAACCTGTCGCCAGTGTACAGTATGCTGACTAAATAGACATTGTTAAAAACAATTGTATTTTAATATTGTTTGATTATGAAATTGTGTACTATATTTGTTTCATGATGTTGCAAATAGATGTAATGCTATGTAGTTAATACATTATGATTGCGGATGAAGCACATCAGAGCTTTTAGGGATGGCTCTTATTAGAGAAAGTGGTATCAATAACCCCATAGATGTAGGTGGGAATCATTGTGCCTGAGGAAGCTGCCATTACAAACAAAAATAACGGCTGCTACATCTATACATGTAATCTAGCAGGAATCAGAGTGCTAAAGACTTCCAGGCTTAAACATTCACATCAACCGCATAGCAAAGACTGTACCTTGGTTTCCACATTGCACTTATTGTGATATTCTTACATTTAAGTGAAAGTGTGCTTCTATTGCTTTTAAATTTGCCTTATACTAAAACTTGATTGTGCTTATCCTGTTTGTTTCTACATTTAAAATAATTCAACAAGTAATATACACATCATAAGTATAAATGAGCATACATAGCTAGAGGACTCTAACATTAAAGATTTTTAAGAAATAAATAGTAAACCAAAAACAAACAAATGAAAAAAAAATGCTTACAATGGGAGTGATCTTGCAGACCGCCCATGGCCACCTACTTTATTTATCAGTGAGAAATGTTACTGGGGCACCACGAGTACAGAGATAGGGAAAAATTAGATATTTTAAAAGATAATATGATATCTAAATCTAATTGACACCACATTGAAAGAAAATGAAAGGGAGCAGAGACTTATACACGGTGTGGGTGCCTGTGTGTTTACTAATGCTACAGAATGGAAGAGTAAAAAATTAATGGGGACCACATTTTATATAATTTTTCACTTTTATCTTGCAAAATATGTTGGCTTTTCCATGGAGTGTAATACCCAAATCCTGGAGACCCAGGCACGTACACCAGGACGAGATTGCTGCTTCCAGAATATAGAACAATATTGTACATCTAGCTGCGATTAGGAGGTGTAAGATTAAAGATTATTTGAGTTTGTAATCCCACATTAAGGGCCTCATGCAGTAAGCGCCGATAAGGCTTTTATCGGCATTTTCCCGCCAAAATTGGATTTGAGATTCAGTAAGCGCCGATAAGTACTCAAAATCGGCAGTTTTTCTTGCCGATAAAAATTTATCGGCATTCGGCTGCCGATAACCCACTTATCGGCACTTTTTGAAATCGGCTGTATTCAAGTAGCCCCGATCAGCTTATCGGTGCTGATCGCCACTCAGAATGGAGATTTCATCGGCAATTGGTCCCGCCAACTAAAGTTGGCAAGTTGAAGGGGAGAAGGATCGGCAAGGTTGCCGGGACGGCACTTAGAAAACAAACCTCATCTCTACATCAATGGAGTCAATGGAGCGGGGACTTATAACATTATAAGACTGTTTATGTTCTATTGCTCATAATAAAAATGTGATTGGCATTACAGTGTCAAGGTCATTCACTTCATCGTGTCAGCACTTACGTTTATTATTGGCAGAACATTGTACTTTTATATGTTATGATGATTTGGTTGTCACATTAGTCTTAATGTTATGATGTGTCAAGGGAAAATCCTTTACTCAACTCTTAAAGGAACAGGTCACATCATATCAAACATGTTACTTAAATGTGCTTCAATTTATTATATGATGTAACACATTTCACACATCTTACAGATCCAGCGTATAGTAATGTTGCTATACATTATACAATGCTTGTAATGTGTAACGCATGATCAAACGTAAATGTAGCTGTTTGTTTTCATGTTTACATGTACTTTGTGACCTGCCTCTTTTGATGTCGTTCGCAATTGGACACTCAATAACATTGCATGTTGACATTGTACACGATGCATTAAAATCACTTCATGCTAACTTATACACACATCTATAATAGTTACCCATTTTTACACAATTGAAACTGAATCAATAGCAACTTTCCTGATGGCATTAAATTATGCATATGCACTTACAATTAGTTCATGTGAACAGGTGACAATAACATGCCGAATTACACATGTTGCAACGTAGTTTCTCAACGTCAATGTCATGGTTGTATCCTAATTAGATGACTGAGTGTTGCGTTCTGAAGTGGTACATGCATTACACATTCCAGAAATACTTGCCAATAAATGGTTGAACAAAGCTTAACGTTACATCATTCTCAAATATCATGATTGCCTGGTGAACACACATAAATAATCCTTTTAATTGCTACTGGATACACGTTGGGAGAGAACAACTTGGATATGTTAATGTAACACCTTGCACTTCAGCAAGTCACCTGACATCATCACATAGGTATTTAAAGGAGGGCAATTACCTGCGCATTCACAGCTACAGACCTGAAAATGATGAGAATGTTTATGAGACGGAGGAAGATTCTATTGGACGAGAGGCTTGCTGATGGAGAGGATGTCACAGGCCAAGGAAGGGACAGGGACAGAGGCAGGGACAGTGGCAGGGACAGTGACAGGGACAGGCACGCGGATAGGAGAGGGAGAGGGAGAGTTCGAGGGAGAGAGAGATGGCAAGGAGATGAGAGGAGAAGAGAGAGGAGAGAAGTTGTGCCTTGTCCTCGTTTGTACAGGGAGAGAACCCTGTTAGATGGGATGAGTGAGGAGGAGATTGTAAGTTTCTATTGTTTGAGTTCAGCAGCAATCTTAGCTCTTTATGAAGAGATACGGGGAGATTTAGATTTTGTACCAGCCAGAGGTTGTGCAGTCCCTGGGCTTGTTAAAATGCTGTGCTCATTACATTATCTTGCTTCCACTTCATTCCAGACAACTGCTGGCATAGCGGGCGTGGTCTCGCAATCTACATTCTCGCGGGCCTTTACCCAGTTTCTATGTGCACTGAATAGATGTGCTAGGAATTATATTCAGTTTCCTACAGAGCACACAGAGTGGCTGGAAGTCAGGAATAGCTTTTATACCATAGCCGGGATACCATGTGTGATGGGTGCAATCGATTGCACCCATGTTGCTATGATCCCGCATAGTCATAGTGAGCATGCTTACCGCAACCATAAGCACTACCATTCCCTGAATGTACAGGTGGTATGCGATGCCACGATGAAGATTATGCATGTGGTAGCCAAATTCCCTGGTTCCAGTCACGATTCCTCTATCCTGAGAAACTCATCAGTCTTCCATGCTTTCGAAGAAGGCTATTTTGGACCTAGTTGGCTGGTGGGTGAGTACATATATGTGTTAACAAACAACTCTTGGTTTTCTAGAAAATGTTGTATGTAATAATGTTCACACAAATTGTTTCATATTTGTGCATGATGGATTATAGGTGACTCAGGATACGGAATTAGGCCGTGGCTGTTGACCCTTGTGGCAAACCCTCAATGTGAAGCAGAGGAGAGGTACAATGTTGCCCATATATCTACGCAATCCTTCATAGAGAGGACATTTGGGCTTCTCAAGACAAGATTTAGGTGTCTCGATAGAACTGGTGGGGCACTTCAATATAAGCCTGCTAAAGTGTCTGATATTATAATTGCATGTTGCATTTTGCACAATGTGGCACTCCGCAATATTGTACAAACAGACATACGTCAAGGCTTGGAGGAGGAGCATCCCGTCAATTTACCAGCTGACACTGAGCAAACAGCCAGTGGTGTTGAGACATGTCTGAATGTCATAAACACATTTTTTTCATGTAAGCAAATACATATATGTTCATAGTACTACATAGATGTATTCATTCTTTGTTATGATAAATACATTTGTCCAAATACCATTCACTTAGGAAACAGATGAATATGGTTCGCACACCTTTCTCTTCTCTGCTGTGTGGACAATTGCATGTGGCACCGGTATGTCATTCATCAACAGGTTGTATTATACTTCTTACCACTAAAAGGTGTTGTGTGTACGTCAGGAAATAACGTGTACTAAATCTATATTTTCTGTACATGCTATTTTTGGTTAGGCATACACAATAAACCTACTATGTCCATAGTCAATAGCTAGTGCAGTATGGTTACATACAATTTTGCTTTTGGAGTGTGACATGTGAGTCACAATGATGTGTACACTATTGTGTATTTCAGATCATATTTGATGTATTATAGATGTTGTTTCATATCACATACAAAATTGTCAATTCTGTGTGTTACAGGGAAAAGGGAGACCAAAAAGCGCACCAGCACAAACGGAGCAGGAAGAAACCAGAACAAAAAAATGATTAAAAGGGCACTTTAATGTGGCAAAAGACCCATCCAATGCATTTCGAACGTCGCAGCGTTCTTTTTCAAGGATAAAACACAATGTGATAACATCCATTATATACCCTCTTACCTGTGGGCCATTTCGCGCCAAAAATCAGAACCTGATGACGTCATAACAGAGCGACTCAGTGCCGATCTAAGGGCAAAAGGAAGTACCAAAGGCAGTGTGGCCATTTTGGATGTGGGCAAACATAGGAACACAATAACAAAGCTTTATTGACCATTCCAGCAGAACAAAATACATTGCTGCTAACTGGACAAGCATATTTAAACGAAATAAAGCTATATTAAACTAAACTAATGCTTAATAAAGGGTACTATTATATCAAGGAAAAACATAAACAAGGTGGATTAAAAAACTAGCTGTGTTGCAACTAAGTTATATACAAAAAAAAAGTTAAAAATAAAAACCTCTAGACATGATTAAAAAAATGTGCAAGAAAAGTAAATTTAAAGACATATTACACATACATACTGCATAACACAGATTGTGTACCTAAATCATAGGAACCAGGGAAATACAACCATTATAAAATATGAAGTATTATCCACAAGATACATCAAAGAACAATTTAAGCTTACATATTAGCATAATATTTGCATGATAAGGCATAGGTTCAAAGGTTATAATGACAAGAATATAATGTCCAATATAATGACAATTGTCTTATTTAATCTGTATTACCAACTAATTACACCATAATACGTCTATCACAAAAATGTTTACAAAAAATGTGTTAGTTGCCAGTCAATGTTCAAGCCCATAGGGAAGCGCGTTTGGAGAGTGAAGATCCAATACGCCTCCCTACGGTCCAGAAGGTTAATATGATCACCTCCTCTAGATTTAGAAATAACTGATTCAATCCCCAAAAAGGAAAAATTATTAATTCCTCCCTGACCACATTCAGTGAAATGTTTTGAGACTGGATGATTAGTGTCTCTCAATTTTATGAGCCTTAAATGCTCTAACATCCTGACCTTAAGGGCTCTAGTCGTCCTCCCCACATACCTCTTGCCACAACCACATGTTATTAGATAAATCACAAATTGACTTTTACCATTTATAAAACTGTTAATCTTAAATTCCTTATTTGGTAATATATTCACACCATGTGGCGGTGGCAAGGCAAACTGGAAAAAACTTTTGGCAGGCTTCATGTGTTTACATGCACTACAAGAGCCACATTTGAAGGAACCCCTAGTGATAAAAGTTTTTTTGAGACCAGAAGATTTGAGTTCACTTGGTGAAACATGAGATCCAATTGTTCTCGCTCTACGATATACAAAAGTAGGACCAGAATCCACATATTTTTTAAGGACAGGGTCCATGGATAAGACATTCCAATGTTTTGAAATTATAGAGTTTACTTTTCCACTTTGTTTACTAAATTGTGAAATAAAAAGAGGACATTTGTTTTTTGATTCTGTCAGTCCATGTGAGTCCTGTTTAATACCAATTGTCTTAACATTGTTAACAAGGCGAGAATCTCCAATTGGATGTGTGGGCAACAATGATGCTCTCTCTGTATGTAATGCATTTTCAAATGCAATTGCTAAATGTGATTTGGGGTATCCCCTTTCCAAAAATCTCCTTGTAAGCTCCTCAGACTGAGAAAGGAAACCACTCATAGTGGAACAATTCCTTCTCAGTCTGAGGAACTGTCCCCTTGGTATGGCCTTTATGACATGGGATGGGTGGCAGCTGTCAGCCCTAAGAAAGGTGTTCCTGGCATTTTGCTTCCTATAAACATCCGTTTGGATTTTTTTGTCTATGTCTACAAATAATTGTAGATCCAGAAATTCAATGTGATGGAAATGAAAATTTAATGTAAATCTTAGATTATAAAGATTATTATTAAGATAAGATACAAAAGTGTGAAGTGTAGTGACATCCCCCCTCCAAATAATAATTAGGTCGTCCACAAATCTTTTATAAAAAACAATATTGTGACGAAATAAATTAGTGCTCGAATAAATAAAAAGTGCTTCCCACCATCCCATAAATAAGTTCGCAAAAGAAGGAGCAAAACTTGTACCCATAGCAGTGCCAATAAGTTGCAAATAAAACTTACCATTAAATGTGAAAAAGTTGTGCGTGAGTAAAAAGTGTATAGCGTCCAAAATAAAAGCCGATTGAAAGATTGATATTTCTGGTATCTCAATAAATTGGCGGACCGCTGCCAAACCATGGTCATGTTGTATAACAGAAAACAGAGAGGTAACATCAAGTGTTACCCACAGGTAATCATTACCCCATTTAACATTTTTGATCTGATCAAGAAGATCACCAGAGTCCCGTATAAATGAGGGCAATTTCCTAACAAATGGCTGAAGAAAACCATTAACATATCTTGACAGACCATCTCCCAAAGATCCAATACTAGAGACAATGGGACGACCTGGAGGGTCGACCAATGTCTTGTGGATCTTTGGGAGATGGTGGAAGATAGGAATAATGGGATGAGATGGAATAATGAATTTAACCTCGTCCTTCGACAGAACTTCCATAATAACACCTGAGTCAACCAGTTCTACAAGGAACTCCAAGAATTGCGGTGTGGGGTCGGCGGATAGTACACGATAGGACCGGCCATCATCCAGTTGGCGTAATGCCTCCCTGATGTAACCGTCTCTGCCCTGCACCACCACCGCACCCCCCTTGTCCGCACTCTTAATGACCAATGCAGAATTATTTTTCAAAGATTTTAAAGCTAAACGCTCACTTTGATTCAAATTGTCATGATCTATATAGGATAGGGAAAATCCCTGAGCTAGAAGACGAAGGTCTCTTATAACCAGATTTTCAAACATAGTCAGAAATTGACCCTTGACATGAGTGGGGTAGAACACAGAACTCCTTTTTAGGCCTGAATTCCATTCAGAAAATGTAGGAATATTAACATCATCAACCGTCTGTTCAGATAAAAGATCATTCATATCTTGCAGGGTACAAAAATCATTAAATGTATGTAAAGCAATAGATACCGGAGGAACAGAGTCGGATGAGGGGACATCACTCTCGGTAGCGTGTGATGGCCCCCCATCTAAATCCTCATCTCCGGTCGACCTAGTAACATTTGGAATAAAATTGTCAAAAAACTTTTTCAAGGATAATTTCCGAACAAACTTATACACATCAATAGTGGTTTCGAACAAATTAAAGTTCATTGAAGGTGAAAATTTTAGGCCTTTATCCAGTAGTGACAACTCTGTAGGAGAGAGAGCAGTTCCTGAAATATTTATAACATTAGATATATCATTCAAAACTTCTTCCTTTTGGAGGCGGACCTGTAGCCCCCTCCTCCTCCCCCCCCTCCTCCCTCTTCTGATTCTCTTGTGTCCTTTTGAAATAAAGGGAAAGATTTTGGTTGTTGCTGTTGCTGTCTCTGTTGATTAACATTTTGATAAGAAAAAGCATCCTGGGACCTAGGTGGTTGACCCCAAAAGGTGCGTCCACCCCTCCCTCGCCCCCTGGATGGAGCTCCACGACCACGATGATCATCATTCTCAAATGTATTGACAAAAGATACAGAATGAGAGGTAGAGGCAGTTTCTGCATCTGAAACATCAGATTCGCCACTCTGATAATCCACATTCTTAGATTTTAAAAAGGACTTATTGGGAGTAGATTTAAACTGAATGAATGATTTATCTTTGTTATTTGATCTTTCCTGAATAGAATTTATCCTCTGCCAATGGTAAACCTGGTTCTTTTCATAGTCATATCTGTCCCGATCATATTTAATTTGTTTTTTAGACATAATACCACATTCCACATTTTTTACCGTTTTGGAGAGAATAACATCAAATTCCTTAAAGCCCTTTAAACCTTTGAAACTGTATAGGTTTTTTTGCAGTTCTGTGATTTGAATATCAAGCTGATCTTTCTCCTTCATTTTCTGAAACACTATTAACTCCATCAAACGAAAAGAGCAATCATTGAGGGCTGTCACCCATCTATTTTCAAAATCCACATCCGGAAAACCAAAGGAGGGGGCTTTTTTAACCCTTAGTCCTCTTGGGATCCTTTTACATTTAGCATAGTTCTCCAGGCTTATAATGTCCCACCATAAGCGGTTCTTATGAATCAATAAACTTTCCAATTTTTGAAAGTGGATTTTGAGATCAGAGATGTCAGTGGTATCCAAATCCACAATGTTATCAAACACACGTAAAGCTTGTTTTTTTCTCTGTGTATCATCACAAGTGTTGAAAAAATAAGTATCCGAAATATCTTCTAATTCATCCATATTATCCCCTGGTTCCTCCATACCAATATAATGGAACACAAAG
This sequence comes from Ascaphus truei, assembly GCF_040206685.1. Taxonomy (NCBI): domain Eukaryota; kingdom Metazoa; phylum Chordata; class Amphibia; order Anura; family Ascaphidae; genus Ascaphus; species Ascaphus truei. The sequence continues at coordinate 304,835,837 of NC_134486.1, read as the reverse complement.
GGGGTACTGAAGCCACAAAAAAGTAACTATAAAAGTGTATAAAAAGCAAAAATATAAAAATTAGGGATCTTCCTTTTAAATTCAAAGATTAAGCTCCAAAAAAACCTATGCATGTGCGGCTCCAACCTGTATATATTGCAATATGGAAAATAGCTGAAGCGCTCAAATGCAGGTATATCTCAAAATGATAATAAGCCAGACCACTGTACCAGGGTACTAACAATTGATATAGTACCTATTGTGTCATATAATGGGTACTATCCTCCTGAAGACAGGTGGTGTGTGGTGCAACCCACTCACCTTATGTCTCATTGGCAGGTTCCCCTGAAAAATATGCAAATACTCACATCCTGGTAGGGCAGGCAGGCAGGCTGTGCAGCTACTCAATGCAATACAGGGAAAAGGGAGACCAAAAAGCGCACCAGCACAAACGGAGCAGGAAGAAACCAGAACAAAAAAATGATTAAAAGGGCACTTTAATGTGGCAAAAGACCCATCCAATGCATTTCGAACGTCGCAGCGTTCTTTTTTAAGGATAAAACACAATGTGATAACATCCATTATATACCCTCTTACCTGTGGGCCATTTCGCGCCAAAAATCAGAACCTGATGACGTCATAACAGAGCGACTCAGTGCCGATCTAAGGGCAAAAGGAAGTACCAAAGGCAGTGTGGCCATTTTGGATGTGGGCAAACATAGGAACACAATAACAAAGCTTTATTGACCATTCCAGCAGAACAAAATACATTGCTGCTAACTGGACAAGCATATTTAAACGAAATAAAGCTATATTAAACTAAACTAATGCTTAATAAAGGGTACTATTATATCAAGGAAAAACATAAACAAGGTGGATTAAAAAACTAGCTGTGTTGCAACTAAGTTATATACAAAAAAAAAGTTAAAAATAAAAACCTCTAGACATGATTAAAAAAATGTGCAAGAAAAGTAAATTTAAAGACATATTACACATACATACTGCATAACACAGATTGTGTACCTAAATCATAGGAACCAGGGAAATACAACCATTATAAAATATGAAGTATTATCCACAAGATACATCAAAGAACAATTTAAGCTTACATATTAGCATAATATTTGCATGATAAGGCATAGGTTCAAAGGTTATAATGACAAGAATATAATGTCCAATATAATGACAATTGTCTTATTTAATCTGTATTACCAACTAATTACACCATAATACGTCTATCACAAAAATGTTTACAAAAAATGTGTTAGTTGCCAGTCAATGTTCAAGCCCATAGGGAAGCGCGTTTGGAGAGTGAAGATCCAATACGCCTCCCTACGGTCCAGAAGGTTAATATGATCACCTCCTCTAGATTTAGAAATAACTGATTAAATCCCCAAAAAGGAAAAATTATTAATTCCTCCCTGACCACATTCAGTGAAATGTTTTGAGACTGGATGATTAGTGTCTCTCAATTTTATGAGCCTTAAATGCTCTAACATCCTGACCTTAAGGGCTCTAGTCGTCCTCCCCACATACCTCTTGCCACAACCACATGTTATTAGATAAATCACAAATTGACTTTTACAATTTATAAAACTGTTAATCTTAAATTCCTTATTTGGTAATATATTCACACCATGTGGCGGTGGCAAGGCAAACTGGAAAAAACTTTTGGCAGGCTTCATGTGTTTACATGCACTACAAGAGCCACATTTGAAGGAACCCCTAGTGATAAAAGTTTTTTTGAGACCAGAAGATTTGAGTTCACTTGGTGAAACATGAGATCCAATTGTTCTCGCTCTACGATATACAAAAGTAGGACCAGAATCCACATATTTTTTAAGGACAGGGTCCATGGATAAGACATTCCAATGTTTTGAAATTATAGAGTTTACTTTTCCACTTTGTTTACTAAATTGTGAAATAAAAAGAGGACATTTGTTTTTTGATTCTGTCAGTCCATGTGAGTCCTGTTTAATACCAATTGTCTTAACATTGTTAACAAGGCGAGAATCTCCAATTGGATGTGTGGGCAACAATGATGCTCTCTCTGTATGTAATGCATTTTCAAATGCAATTGCTAAATGTGATTTGGGGTATCCCCTTTCCAAAAATCTCCTTGTAAGCTCCTCAGACTGAGAAAGGAAACCACTCATAGTGGAACAATTCCTTCTCAGTCTGAGGAACTGTCCCCTTGGTATGGCCTTTATGACATGGGATGGGTGGCAGCTGTCAGCCCTCAGAAAGGTGTTCCTGGCATTTTGCTTCCTATAAACATCTGTTTGGATTTTTTTGTCTATGTCTACAAATAATTGTAGATCCAGAAATTCAATGTGATGGAAATGAAAATTTAATGTAAATCTTAGATTATAAAGATTATTATTAAGATAAGATACAAAAGTGTGAAGTGTAGTGACATCCCCCCTCCAAATAATAATTAGGTCGTCCACAAATCTTTTATAAAAAACAATATTGTGACGAAATAAATTAGTGCTCGAATAAATAAAAAGTGCTTCCCACCATCCCATAAATAAGTTCGCAAAAGAAGGAGCAAAACTTGTACCCATAGCAGTGCCAATAAGTTGCAAATAAAACTTACCATTAAATGTGAAAAAGTTGTGCGTGAGTAAAAAGTGTATAGCGTCCAAAATAAAAGCCGATTGAAAGATTGATATTTCTGGTATCTCAATAAATTGGCGGACCGCTGCCAAACCATGGTCATGTTGTATAACAGAATACAGAGAGGTAACATCAAGTGTTACCCACAGGTAATCATTACCCCATTTAACATTTTTGATCTGATCAAGAAGATCACCAGAGTCCCGTATAAATGAGGGCAATTTCCTAACAAATGGCTGAAGAAAACCATTAACATATCTTGACAGACCATCTCCCAAAGATCCAATACTAGAGACAATGGGACGACCTGGAGGGTCGACCAATGTCTTGTGGATCTTTGGGAGATGGTGGAAGATAGGAATAATGGGATGAGATGGAATAATGAATTTAACCTCGTCCTTCGACAGAACTTCCATAATAACACCTGAGTCAACCAGTTCTACAAGGAACTCCAAGAATTGCGGTGTGGGGTCGGCGGATAGTACACGATAGGACCGGCCATCATCCAGTTGGCGTAATGCCTCCCTGATGTAACCGTCTCTGCCCTGCACCACCACCGCACCCCACTTGTCCGCACTCTTAATGACCAATGCAGAATTATTTTTCAAAGATTTTAAAGCTAAACGCTCACTTTGATTCAAATTGTCATGATCTATATAGGATAGGGAAAATCCCTGAGCTAGAAGACGAAGGTCTCTTATAACCAGATTTTCAAACATAGTCAGAAATTGACCCTTGACATGAGTGGGGTAGAACACAGAACTCCTTTTTAGGCCTGAATTCCATTCAGAAAATGTAGGAATATTAACATCATCAACCGTCTGTTCAGATAAAATATCATTCATATCTTGCAGGGTACAAAAATCATTAAATGTATGTAAAGCAATAGATACCGGAGGAACAGAGTCGGATGAGGGGACATCACTCTCGGTAGCGTGTGATGGCCCCTCATCTAAATCCTCATCTCCGGTCGACCTAGTAACATTTGGAATAAAATTGTCAAAAAACTTTTTCAAGGATAATTTCCGAACAAACTTATACACATCAATAGTGGTTTCGAACAAATTAAAGTTCATTGAAGGTGAAAATTTTAGGCCTTTATCCAGTAGTGACAACTCTGTAGGAGAGAGAGCAGTTCCTGAAATATTTATAACATTAGATATATCATTCAAAACTTCTTCCTTTTGGAGGCGGACCTGTAGCCCCCTCCTCCTCCCCCCCCTCCTCCCTCTTCTGATTCTCTTGTGTCCTTTTGAAATAAAGGGAAAGATTTTGGTTGTTGCTGTTGCTGTCTCTGTTGATTAACATTTTGATAAGAAAAAGCATCCTGGGACCTAGGTGGTTGACCCCAAAAGGTGCGTCCACCCCTCCCTCGCCCCCTGGATGGAGCTCCACGACCACGATGATCATCATTCTCAAATGTATTGACAAAAGATACAGAATGAGAGGTAGAGGCAGTTTCTGCATCTGAAACATCAGATTCGCCACTCTGATAATCCACATTCTTAGATTTTAAAAAGGACTTATTGGGAGTAGATTTAAACTGAATGAATGATTTATCTTTGTTATTTGATCTTTCCTGAATAGAATTTATCCTCTGCCAATGGTAAACCTGGTTCTTTTCATAGTCATATCTGTCCCGATCATATTTAATTTGTTTTTTAGACATAATACCACATTCCACATTTTTTACCGTTTTGGAGAGAATAACATCAAATTCCTTAAAGCCCTTTAAACCTTTGAAACTGTATAGGTTTTTTTGCAGTTCTGTGATTTGAATATCAAGCTGATCTTTCTCCTTCATTTTCTGAAACACTATTAACTCCATCAAACGAAAAGAGCAATCATTGAGGGCTGTCACCCATCTATTTTCAAAATCCACATCCGGAAAACCAAAGGAGGGGGCTTTTTTAACCCTTAGTCCTCTTGGGATCCTTTTACATTTAGCATAGTTCTCCAGGCTTATAATGTCCCACCATAAGCGGTTCTTATGAATCAATAAACTTTCCAATTTTTGAAAGTGGATTTTGAGATCAGAGATGTCAGTGGTATCCAAATCCACAATGTTATCAAACACACGTAAAGCTTGTTTTTTTCTCTGTGTATCATCACAAGTGTTGAAAAAATAAGTATCCGAAATATCTTCTAATTCATCCATATTATCCCCTGGTTCCTCCATACCAATATAATGGAACACAAAGGGGGTACTGAAGCCACAAAAAAGTAACTATAAAAGTGTATAAAAAGCAAAAATATAAAAATTAGGGATCTTCCTTTTAAATTCAAAGATTAAGCTCCAAAAAACCTATGCATGTGCGGCTCCAACCTGTATATATTGCAATATGGAAAATAGCTGAAGCGCTCAAATGCAGGTATATCTCAAAATGATAATAAGCCAGACCACTGTACCAGGGTACTAACAATTGATATAGTACCTATTGTGTCATATAATGGGTACTATCCTCCTGAAGACAGGTGGTGTGTGGTGCAACCCACTCACCTTATGTCTCATTGGCAGGTTCCCCTGAAAAATATGCAAATACTCACATCCTGGTAGGGCAGGCAGGCAGGCTGTGCAGCTACTCAATGCAATACAGGGAAAAGGGAGACCAAAAAGCGCACCAGCACAAACGGAGCAGGAAGAAACCAGAACAAAAAAATGATTAAAAGGGCACTTTAATGTGGCAAAAGACCCATCCAATGCATTTCGAACGTCGCAGCGTTCTTTTTTAAGGATAAAACACAATGTGATAACATCCATTATATACCCTCTTACCTGTGGGCCATTTCGCGCCAAAAATCAGAACCTGATGAAGTCATAACAGAGCGACTCAGTGCCGATCTAAGGGCAAAAGGAAGTACCAAAGGCAGTGTGGCCATTTTGGATGTGGGCAAACATAGGAACACAATAACAAAGCTTTATTGACCATTCCAGCAGAACAAAATACATTGCTGCTAACTGGACAAGCATATTTAAACGAAATAAAGCTATATTAAACTAAACTAATGCTTAATAAAGGGTACTATTATATCAAGGAAAAACATAAACAAGGTGGATTAAAAAACTAGCTGTGTTGCAACTAAGTTATATACAAAAAAAAAGTTAAAAATAAAAACCTCTAGACATGATTAAAAAAATGTGCAAGAAAAGTAAATTTAAAGACATATTACACATACATACTGCATAACACAGATTGTGTACCTAAATCATAGGAACCAGGGAAATACAACCATTATAAAATATGAAGTATTATCCACAAGATACATCAAAGAACAATTTAAGCTTACATATTAGCATAATATTTGCATGATAAGGCATAGGTTCAAAGGTTATAATGACAAGAATATAATGTCCAATATAATGACAATTGTCTTATTTAATCTGTATTACCAACTAATTACACCATAATACGTCTATCACAAAAATGTTTACAAAAAATGTGTTAGTTGCCAGTCAATGTTCAAGCCCATAGGGAAGCGCGTTTGGAGAGTGAAGATCCAATACGCCTCCCTACGGTCCAGAAGGTTAATATGATCACCTCCTCTAGATTTAGAAATAACTGATTCAATCCCCAAAAAGGAAAAATTATTAATTCCTCCCTGACCACATTCAGTGAAATGTTTTGAGACTGGATGATTAGTGTCTCTCAATTTTATGAGCCTTAAATGCTCTAACATCCTGACCTTAAGGGCTCTAGTCGTCCTCCCCACATACCTCTTGCCACAACCACATGTTATTAGATAAATCACAAATTGACTTTTACAATTTATAAAACTGTTAATCTTAAATTCCTTATTTGGTAATATATTCACACCATGTGGCGGTGGCAAGGCAAACTGGAAAAAACTTTTGGCAGGCTTCATGTGTTTACATGCACTACAAGAGCCACATTTGAAGGAACCCCTAGTGATAAAAGTTTTTTTGAGACCAGAAGATTTGAGTTCACTTGGTGAAACATGAGATCCAATTGTTCTCGCTCTACGATATACAAAAGTAGGACCAGAATCCACATATTTTTTAAGGACAGGGTCCATGGATAAGACATTCCAATGTTTTGAAATTATAGAGTTTACTTTTCCACAATTTGTTTACTAAATTGTGAAATAAAAAGAGGACATTTGTTTTTTGATTCTGTCAGTCCATGTGAGTCCTGTTTAATACCAATTGTCTTAACATTGTTAACAAGGCGAGAATCTCCAATTGGATGTGTGGGCAACAATGATGCTCTCTCTGTATGTAATGCATTTTCAAATGCAATTGCTAAATGTGATTTGGGGTATCCCCTTTCCAAAAATCTCCTTGTAAGCTCCTCAGACTGAGAAAGGAAACCACTCATAGTGGAACAATTCCTTCTCAGTCTGAGGAACTGTCCCCTTGGTATGGCCTTTATGACATGGGATGGGTGGCAGCTGTCAGCCCTCAGAAAGGTGTTCCTGGCATTTTGCTTCCTATAAACATCTGTTTGGATTTTTTTGTCTATGTCTACAAATAATTGTAGATCCAGAAATTCAATGTGATGGAAATGAAAATTTAATGTAAATCTTAGATTATAAAGATTATTATTAAGATAAGATACAAAAGTGTGAAGTGTAGTGACATCCCCCCTCCAAATAATAATTAGGTCGTCCACAAATCTTTTATAAAAAACAATATTGTGACGAAATAAATTAGTGCTCGAATAAATAAAAAGTGCTTCCCACCATCCCATAAATAAGTTCGCAAAAGAAGGAGCAAAACTTGTACCCATAGCAGTGCCAATAAGTTGCAAATAAAACTTACCATTAAATGTGAAAAAGTTGTGCGTGAGTAAAAAGTGTATAGCGTCCAAAATAAAAGCCGATTGAAAGATTGATATTTCTGGTATCTCAATAAATTGGCGGACCGCTGCCAAACCATGGTCATGTTGTATAACAGAATACAGAGAGGTAACATCAAGTGTTACCCACAGGTAATCATTACCCCATTTAACATTTTTGATCTGATCAAGAAGATCACCAGAGTCCCGTATAAATGAGGGCAATTTCCTAACAAATGGCTGAAGAAAACCATTAACATATCTTGACAGACCATCTCCCAAAGATCCAATACTAGAGACAATGGGACGACCTGGAGGGTCGACCAATGTCTTGTGGATCTTTGGGAGATGGTGGAAGATAGGAATAATGGGATAAGATGGAATAATGAATTTAACCTCGTCCTTCGACAGAACTTCCATAATAACACCTGAGTCAACCAGTTCTACAAGGAACTCCAAGAATTGCGGTGTGAGGTCGGCGGATAGTACACGATAGGACCGGCCATCATCCAGTTGGCGTAATGTCTCCCTGATGTAACCGTCTCTGCCCTGCACCACCACCGCACCCCCCTTGTCCGCACTCTTAATGACCAATGCAGAATTATTTTTCAAAGATTTTAAAGCTAAACGCTCACTTTGATTCAAATTGTCATGATCTATATAGGATAGGGAAAATCCCTGAGCTAGAAGACGAAGGTCTCTTATAACCAGATTTTCAAACATAGTCAGAAATTGACCCTTGACATGAGTGGGGTAGAACACAGAACTCCTTTTTAGGCCTGAATTCCATTCAGAAAATGTAGGAATATTAACATCATCAACCGTCTGTTCAGATAAAATATCATTCATATCTTGCAGGGTACAAAAATCATTAAATGTATGTAAAGCAATAGATACCGGAGGAACAGAGTCGGATGAGGGGACATCACTCTCGGTAGCGTGTGATGGCCCCCCATCTAAATCCTCATCTCCGGTCGACCTAGTAACATTTGGAATAAAATTGTCAAAAAACTTTTTCAAGGATAATTTCCGAACAAACTTATACACATCAATAGTGGTTTCGAACAAATTAAAGTTCATTGAAGGTGAAAATTTTAGGCCTTTATCCAGTAGTGACAACTCTGTAGGAGAGAGAGCAGTTCCTGAAATATTTATAACATTAGATATATCATTCAAAACTTCTTCCTTTTGGAGGCGGACCTGTAGCCCCCTCCTCCTCCCCCCCCTCCTCCCTCTTCTGATTCTCTTGTGTCCTTTTGAAATAAAGGGAAAGATTTTGGTTGTTGCTGTTGCTGTCTCTGTTGATTAACATTTTGATAAGAAAAAGCATCCTGGGACCTAGGTGGTTGACCCCAAAAGGTGCGTCCACCCCTCCCTCGCCCCCTGGATGGAGCTCCACGACCACGATGATCATCATTCTCAAATGTATTGACAAAAGATACAGAATGAGAGGTAGAGGCAGTTTCTGCATCTGAAACATCAGATTCGCCACTCTGATAATCCACATTCTTAGATTTTAAAATGGACTTATTGGGAGTAGATTTAAACTGAATGAATGATTTATCTTTGTTATTTGATCTTTCCTGAATAGAATTTATCCTCTGCCAATGGTAAACCTGGTTCTTTTCATAGTCATATCTGTCCCGATCATATTTAATTTGTTTTTTAGACATAATACCACATTCCACATTTTTTACCGTTTTGGAGAGAATAACATCAAATTCCTTAAAGCCCTTTAAACCTTTGAAACAGTATAGGTTTTTTTGCAGTTCTGTGATTTGAATATCAAGCTGATCTTTCTCCTTCATTTTCTGAAACACTATTAACTCCATCAAACGAAAAGAGCAGTCATTGAGGGCTGTCACCCATCTATTTTCAAAATCCACATCCGGAAAACCAAAGGAGGGGGCTTTTTTAACCCTTAGTCCTCTTGGGATCCTTTTACATTTAGCATAGTTCTCCAGGCTTATAATGTCCCACCATAAGCGGTTCTTATGAATCAATAAACTTTCCAATTTTTGAAAGTGGATTTTGAGATCAGAGATGTCAGTGGTATCCAAATCCACAATGTTATCAAACACACGTAAAGCTTGTTTTTTTCTCTGTGTATCATCACAAGTGTTGAAAAAATAAGTATCCGAAATATCTTCTAATTCATCCATATTATCGTACATGGTAGACAGACAGAGCCCCTATATATAGCACTCTGATCCAGTGTGAAATGGTGAGATTCTTAAAATAACTTTATTAAATGACAATGTCGTTAAAATATTGGGGTTTAAAACAATGATTAAATAATACCAAGTGATTCTTACTCTATGGATAAGTTTGTCCAATTGAGTGTGCAGTGGTATATATAAATGTCCAGTGTTGGGATAAATCACTGGCCCTAGCAATCCTCTATAGAGTGGGTTAGCTAGGGTTCTTGATGGAAGTAACGGCAGTTTGAGCCACAGATGTAGTGCCCCTGTAATTCAATACTAGTAGGTGCACTCGTGAGTGGGACCTGTACTATGCTGTATGTATACTGCAGCTGATAGTATATTATAGATTCGTTATAACAGATCTAGGTCTAAGTGCACCTGATGTGTTGTTAATTGCACTCACTTATGTTATAGAATATGTAATTATTGCTGTGTGGTGCTTAACACATATATATATATTCCAGGTATATGATGGTCTAGCTGGAGTAAATGCTAGTATTGCTAGATATATTACAGGTGAATATGGTGGCACTGCTGTAACTACTGTATAAGCTTATACTGAGTTATCAGCTGAGTACTGCTCCTGGTAGGGTTTATATTCCGGTCAACTTGAAAAACCTTCCCCTAATAGGGTATGTACTTTACATGTGTGGTGGTGATCTGGCACTTGAGGTGTTAATACCTGTGTTGGGTGCTGTTTTGCTCTATGTATGACCCCCTTGAGCTGATTGCTGTAGTGGGGGGTTAGCATTCAGGCTTCCTATATTGAAATGGTATTGTATTGCCAGTATTACTATATGCCGTTGCTGTGTGGTGACTTATAAGATCATTGGATCTTATTTTGGTCCATTACTGTGCACGGGCTGAGATACACTGACTTTCTAAGTCTGACTGAGTCAGTGTACATGAACTCCGCCTCCGCGCGTGCACGTGGTCACGTGTTCGCCGACGCGCGCGTTTCGCGAGTGCTTTGTCAAGGCTAGGTAATCAGAGGGTTTCCTATGTCTTTGCAAGGTATTTATAGCGCTTGGATTAACCTGTAGTAACCTCATTCACTGTTAGCGCATGCGCACTGTGTGGCTGGTAGATGACTGACATTTTAACCAGCGATCTGTATTCTTTAGTGTGAGAGACCTTTTAGAGCTGTGACATGCTGCTGAAGTTGTATATTGTGACAGTACACTTAAGTATATATTAACTGTATGTCATCTAGTGTTTGTTGCTATGAACTTTCACTGTTGTGACACCATTGTTATGTAAATAAATTAATAATGAAATTTATTTGTGTTTGTCTTAGGCTGGTTTTTTACTTGTATTTTTGGCAATTCCTTGTATGATGTATGAGTGTATTGAGTGGCAAGTAATGAGACACATAGAACTGTATCTAATTATGTATAGACAAGGAATGCATTATTGCAGTATGGGTTATTTTTATTTGTATTTTGCATTCCTTGCGGTCTCTAGCATTCAGATGTGCTGAAGAGTTTAGATGAAGGGACTGTAAACAAATCCTTCATTGAGGCCTTTGGGTGTAAGAGCTTTAAGGTTATAGATCCATCGTGCTTCCTTTTGTAGGAGCACAGTGTCTATGTCACCTTTCCTCTGTCCCAAGGAGAATTGGTCTATTCCTGTGAAGAGTATAGACTTGATGTTTCCTTCTTGACAAGAGTTAACGTGCCTCGCCAGTGGGGTATCTACATTGTTACGTATAGTACCAATGTGTTCCAAAACTCGCTGTTTGAATTGGCGTTTCGTTTTGCCTATGTAGATCTTCCCACACTTGCAGAGGCCTTGATAGATTACGCCAAAGCTTTGGCAAGTAATAAATTTACGTTAACTCTTGTCAAGAAGGAAACATCAAGTCTATACTCTTCACAGGAATAGACCAATTCTCCTTGGGACAGAGGAAAGGTGACATAGACACTGTGCTCCTACAAAAGGAAGCACGATGGATCTATAACCTTAAAGCTCTTACACCCAAAGGCCTCAATGAAGGATTTGTTTACAGTCCCTTCATCTAAACTCTTCAGCACATCTGAATGCTAGAGACCGCAAGGAATGCAAAATACAAATAAAAATAACCCATACTGCAATAATGCATTCCTTGTCTATACATAATTAGATACAGTTCTACAGTATGTGACTCATTACTTGCCACTCAATACACTCATACATCATACAAGGAATTGCCAAAAATACAAGTAAAAAACCAGCCTAAGACAAACACAAATACATTTCATTATTAATTTATTTACATAACAATGGTGTCACAACAGTGAAAGTTCATAGCAACAAACACTAGATGACATACAGTTAATATATACTTAAGTGTACTGTCACAATATACAACTTCAGCAGCATGTCACAGCTCTAAAAGGTCTCTCACACTAAAGAATACAGATCGCTGGTTAAAATGTCAGTCATCTACCAGCCACACAGTGCGCATGCGCTAACAGTGAATGAGGTTACTACAGGTTAATCCAAGCGCTATAAATACCTTGCAAAGACATAGGAAACCCTCTGATTACCTAGCCTTGACAAAGCACTCGCAAAACGCGCGCGTCGGCGAACACGTGACCACGTGCACGCGCGGAGGCGGAGTTCATGTACACTGACTCAGTCAGACTTAGAAAGTCAGTGTATCTCAGCCCGTGCACAGTAATGGACCAAAATAAGATCCAATGATCTTATAAGTCACCACACAGCAACGGCATATAGTAATACTGGCAATACAATACCATTTCAATATAGGAAGCCTGAATGCTAACCCCCCACTACAGCAATCAGCTCAAGGGGGTCATACATAGAGCAAAACAGCACCCAACACAGGTATTAACACCTCAAGTGCCAGATCACCACCACACATGTAAAGTACATACCCTATTAGGGGAAGGTTTTTCAAGTTGACCGGAATATAAACCCTACCAGGAGCAGTACTCAGCTGATAACTCAGTATAAGCTTATACAGTAGTTACAGCAGTGCCACCATATTCACCTGTAATATATCTAGCAATACTAGCATTTACTCCAGCTAGACCATCATATACCTGGAATATATATATATGTGTTAAGCACCACACAGCAATAATTACATATTCTATAACATAAGTGAGTGCAATTAACAACACATTAGGTGCACTTAGACCTAGATCTGTTATAACGAATCTATAATATACTATCAGCTGCAGTATACATACAGCATAGTACAGGTCCCACTCACGAGTGCACCTACTAGTATTGAATTACAGGGGCACTACATCTGTGGCTCAAACTGCCGTTACTTCCATCAAGAACCCTAGCTAACCCACTCTATAGAGGATTGCTAGGGCCAGTGATTTATCCCAACACTGGACATTTATATATACCACTGCACACTCAATTGGACACACTTATCCATAGAGTAAGAATCACTTGGTATTATTTAATCATTGTTTTAAACCCCAATATTTTAACGACATTGTCATTTAATAAAGTTATTTTAAGAATCTCACCATTTCACACTGGATCAGAGTGCTATATATAGGGGCTCTGTCTGTCTACCATGTACTAAGTTATATGCCCTTTGCAGCACCATTTCCTATGTTACATATCTAAGCTGTAGCGGGGGTAAACCATAAGTGTATATCATCCATATTATCCCCTGGTTCCTCCATACCAATATAATGGAACACAAAGGGGGTACTGAAGCCATTTTGTTCTGCTGGAATGGTCAATAAAGCTTTGTTATTGTGTTCCTATGTTTGCCCACATCCAAAATGGCCACACTGCCTTTGGTACTTCCTTTTGCCCTTAGATCGGCACTGAGTCGCTCTGTTATGACGTCATCAGGTTCTGATTTTTGGCGCGAAATGGCCCACAGGTAAGAGGGTATATAATGGATGTTATCACATTGTGTTTTATCCTTGAAAAAGAACGCTGCGACGTTCGAAATGCATTGGATGGGTCTTTTGCCACATTAAAGTGCCCTTTTAATCATTTTTTTGTTCTGGTTTCTTCCTGCTCCGTTTGTGCTGGTGCGCTTTTTGGTCTCCCTTTTCCCTGTATTGCATTGAGTAGCTGCACAGCCTGCCTGCCTGCCCTACCAGGATGTGAGTATTTGCATATTTTTCAGGGGAACCTGCCAATGAGACATAAGGTGAGTGGGTTGCACCACACACCACCTGTCTTCAGGAGGATAGTACCCATTATATGACACAATAGGTACTATATCAATTGTTAGTACCCTGGTACAGTGGTCTGGCTTATTATCATTTTGAGATATACCTGCATTTGAGCGCTTCAGCTATTTTCCATATTGCAATTCTGTGTGTTGCTTACCTTAATGAACATGTCATGACAATTATTTATATTCATTCATGGTTTCTTTTTCAAAGTATATCACATCAATAACTGCTCATGGTATGTATTTCAATTCACATCTGTCATAAGATGTGCAAACCTCGATACAGGTATAGTTACAGGATGTATAAACAGAATGTAATGAAAAAGATGTGACTATTGAAACATGTCATTTCTGTATTGTGTACGTGCGTTTATCTACACTTGGTGGTTATTGTGCAGTGTGTTTTAAAATCATTGGGGACATTACATAACATGTAATTGAGCAAACGTAACAACATCCATTAATGGAATATAGGGGTGGGGGGAGAGAAGGGGATAAACCCTGCTCAGCTATTGATTATGGGAGGAGAACATCCATTGATGCACATGAGCGATGTTAATACTCAATGCATGTTTGTATGAAAAGACACCAATGTTTTAAACATCATTAACATTGCAATGTATGTGATTAGTTGTTGTATCACTTCATCTTCATGTTGATTACTACATTGTCACATGTGTATGTATTAGTGAAAGATGTGTGTCGATTTGACGTACATGTAACATGTGTCAAAATGTTAACACCATTCCAAAGTATAGTTCGTTGGATTCTCAACTTTTCCTAATTCATTCAACACAATGACAATGTAGTTAATATAATTTGTATTTCATTCACGTTAGTTATTCATAATGATCATGATCCTTTATAACTAATGACAACATATGAACATAAATGAAGTAGATATTTGCATTCGCACACATTTCAGCAACAGTGTGTGTGTGTGTGTTGTAGTTTTTGTGTGATGCAAGTATTTCTACGTGAAATAATATAAACCAACATAATAATGTTGCTTTTATCATCGGCCTCTCTTAGCTATGTATGTGTTGAACGTTTACTAATAACAATAAACTATAGTTAGTCGTGTGAATAAAATGTACACACAAATGTTCATGGTTTCATGATCTTTAACTAACATTCATTAGCTCATGCATGTTAGGTTACCACTACAACTTAGGTGATAATATAAAATGCACACGACTAAACAGTTTCTATCACCTCACTATTGTTATTGTGTACGTTCAGATACAATGTCTACGAGTTGTTATGTAGCATTTACATTCTTTGACAAGTCACACGTGAGATTATAATATATAGTAGATTAATGTGTTTGCTGAGTGATAATGTTGGTTGCATATATCACATGGCAATACATATAATGTTAGTAGAAAAGAACAAAAAAACAATATAAGTTCTAACTTCAGTGCTTAGCAACATCATTATGTTAATTAAGTGCATAGTAAATATTTGCATAATAGGATAACATTATGTAGTGATTGTTAATCTGCGCACCAATCATTGAAAGCATCGTTACATATTTATTATAATAGTTGTTCGCTAGTCGTCACAATCATCTAATATAACGATTGGCTCATCTGAAATCATACATTGGTCCCATGTATTCATCCGCGACATCTGTGAAATACAGCAAACACATGATGTTCAAAGATGGCACATTTATATACTGTATGTCTCAGCATGACAACGCTTAACACATCTCTATATGATTGTGGATATTCACACATAAGTAACGTATATGTTTAAACTGCAAGGATAAAACTACAGATACAGAACTGTGTCATTTTTCAAATGGTGTTGCTGGCATTACTACTGATATGTTTTTTCCGGTGCCTGTATACATAATAATGTGCGCGCACAACGCCTATTGCGCGCGCACGTCACGAATGTGTGGACTAAGTCTTAGCGCATGTGCAAAACGATGTGTACGCTGTGCGTTCAATACATGTCCCTCCATGGTGCTGCTAGCAGTACGCATATCATGGCTGGCAGTTATGATATGGAAGCGAAACAAATTCACTTCTACACACGTACACATCTAAATTTTGTAAACGGACATGTGACCACGGAAAAAACGGACGATCAGCCAATGAGCGAACAAAATACGTGTGACGTCATGTTAAGGCACCGTGAAATGCACGCAAACACCCCTCCCACTGAATGAACATTGGCCTCCAGCGCTGTGCACGCACCGTCCCACCGACGCGCGCACATGACACACTGCACTGACCATAACAATAAGCTACAGGCACAGCCAATACGGTTTCACGCGCGCACATCGGTTGGGGGTGGGGCTTGCATCGGTAACCTTTTTAAGGATGCCTTGGGACATTACCACAGTCCCACGTCATATGTGGGCGACACTTTGTTTTTATATGTTGAATGCTGAACAATGAGGTGTGTGTGCTACAGTTAGTGTAACATATTGAAATGATACTTTAAAAGCGATAATAATCTAGGATTTAGGACTCCGTCACCAATGTGTACTAATGGTTCGTCATGTAGTATATTGTATAGGAAATAATGTCTTTGTGCACACTACATGTAAGCCTGTCTGCAATGTTAAGCTGTATCCACTCATTTGTCTAACAAATGGTGTATATTATTAATGTAGACATATATAATTTGAGTAAAGGCATAACGAAATTTGTATTTACCATTCTTGTAGAAGTCAAAACTGATTTGGCTGCAACTGCTCGCTCCAGGAAGGCACAACAGTATCATCCATGGTTGAGGCAACCGTTGAATCCTGAATCACACACATCTCCATGAGGGCGAAATATGGATCTGCAGTGGCTTCTTCAAACAAGACGTCCGGAGGTACGTACAGTTGTAGGTTGTTTTCCCATGCACATTGGTATTGCCCATATAAATCTGGATACATATCATAGTAGTTATGTCCATCTTGCATCTGGTCTTGATGAATGGAGGGTGCAGGTAGATCAGCAGACGCGACAGTCGGTGCGGCTTCAGTGTCACTGGTATTAGGCAAAAATGTGCTATTTAACAGAAGATATGTTCCATGGTAAGTTTAAATGATGGCGCAACATGCCAGCATCCATATCGTTGATTTAGCCGATCATGGACACGCTCAAAACATTCATTTGCGAATAAATTGAATCGTACAGAAGTTTTCAAATTTCGTTGTTTGTCAGGTTCTTGAAAGTATGGATATTTCTTTTGGATCAAGTCATAGACTTTGGTCACGTTTGCACTTTTCTCTGGCGTTGATTCGATTGCTTCATAAATCATAAATTTGTATGATTTACGTGGATGGCTGTGCAATGAGAAGCTTCTGCCATTTCTTCTCTCTTCAAGTGTACGTTGAGTTAAGTTGAACGCATACGGATGTCTGCTGAATGTGTGAATAGTTACATGTTATCTTCGCGGTTTGTTCCAAGGTTATAATACAACCTAGCAGTTATACGCCTAGGTTTTCTCCCACAAGAAATTTGTTACAATAATTGGCTGAAATTCTTTGGGTAAGAAACTCTTTTCACAGGAATCGAAACTTTACTTTCGGCTTAGGCAATCAACATGTGCAAAACAAGTAGACTCTTTGAATTAGAATAACAATGTGTGTGAAATCATCTACAGTGCTATGATGAACAGATTTCTGCTTACACTTAGCTAGATGTAACCATACACACACATCTCTATGTTTGTCTCTTTTTCTGTTTTTCTCTCTGTCTGTTTATCTCTCTTTCTCTCTCTTTCTCTCTCTTTCTCTCTCTGTTTCTCTCTCTTTGACTCTCTCTGTTAGTCTCTCTTGATATATACATATATATATATGTAAGGATGTACATATATATTAAAGGTTACGCGCTGTCAATTACATAGGCAGCGCCATATTGTCCCTGTTTGCCAGCGAAGTTACTGCGTACCAGTTGGGCTGCGCATGCGCGAGGGAAGCGCGCGAAGGGTAATCATAAGTAGAGACTTGGAGGGGGTTGAACTATGAACTCTGACTGTGAGGAGGTCAGCTGAGGCTGAGGACCAATGGGATGCGAGACTGTGTATGCAGGAACCGGATGCGTGTGGGCGGTGGGTCAGAGCAGCGAGGGAGGTGAAGGAGGAGGTTGGCGGAACCTCGTGTGCGAGAGCAGAGGGTCAGTGACCCGTCTGCTTAGGTAGGGTATGCCCACAGCCCCAGGAGTCTTTCCCCCGCCATCGTAGGGTGCTGTATTTGTAAGGACGCCCATAGTCGTCAGGGACGTTTCCCTTTAGTGAGGTTCATATGCGGAGCTGCGGAGCTGCGGAGCTGCGGAGCTGCGGCCGCCATCTTGGATTTCCCATCTGACGGTGCTGCAGAAGGGAGAGACGGCGCAAGGCTGGATTAACACCAGGACCCTGTGGAGTGTCAAGGTCATCGTAGTGACCGGAAGGTATCCTTATCTACAAGTGCACCTACACCGGTCACCAGGCGCTGATCCCGCCTCCCACTAACTAATTGGGTTCCCTGAGAGAATGCATATGGTACCATACTTTACTGGTTATGAGACATACTCCTAAGGAGAGTGGCAGAGCCACTTATGTACAGGACATTACCCCAATAAGGTGTGGCCGAGCCACGTTGTGTGTGTGTATGTAAAGGTTATATGATAATTCTGCATATCATTTGTTATTCATGTGTGATATAAAAAGGTTGCTGTTGCATACTGTTGTTGTTAGGTTCTTGCTCAGGGTATAATCTCTATAATGGGGATCCTGGGTGAGTGGAGGCGCTGCACCACAAGTGATAAAGGTATACTCCCAGGCTCCCAATATGCGGAGGCTCAGAGCTCCTGAAGCCACAGGTTTATGCACCGTAGTCCCTTAGTTCAGGTGTTCACAAAAAGGGCTACATTTGGAGGCGCTGCTGAGATCTTAGACCTGGGGTGCCCCCACATTTTTTTTTGTCTCTATTGTGCAACCAACCCACATCATGTCGGTGCCCTCGGCGCTCGAGGTGCGCAAGTGGGCCCAACGGCGCGGGATTCCCTTGAACCGTGTTTTCGCGCTGGGCCATGTCCCCGCCATGATCTCGTTAGGCACAGTGACCAAGCAGGTCCGAAAGCTTCCTCTCCTGGACAATGCCCAAGTACAAGACCATTTTTATGACCACGACCAGACCTGGCGCCGGATCTTGTATGCCACTGAACAAGATATATGCCCCGAGGCTTTGCCCCGTATACTGCTGCTGCCCGAGGCTCCGGGGGTGCGCTGTCCCATCGTCCAGGCGGACACCCCTGCGCCCCTGGCCACTTCCACCCCCCGGAGAGAGTATACCCCCACCGCTGGCGCCACGACGGGAGGCCCCGACCACTCCCCTGACCGTGGCCTGCACCCTCACTGGCCCACAGCCCTGGGCCTAGGCTCCCCCTCTACCCCGTCCGGCCTGCGGGCTAGCCTCCACCGACTTAGCCTATCAAGATTGGACGCTTACCCCGCTGTCGGGGATAGCTTACCGGGAGACACCTCTTTGCCCGCCTTAGCTGCCGTTATCCACAATACCACCCAGTCGCTCCAGTACAGGAAGTTAAAGGCCTTCTCCGGGGAGAAACCCACGCCCCAAGGGGAAGTAGGGATAGAGGACTGGCTGGATCATACCGAACAGGTACTACCTGAATGGACCTGCACGGACGCGGTCCGTAGACAGCGCATCGTCGAGTGCTTACGGCCCCCCGCGTCCCACATGGTGCACTACTACCGAGACGACAACCCGGAAGCTGATGCGGCAGACCTCATCTACTGCCTAACCAAGGCGTATGGAGCTCCGGTGCACATGTATACTTTGATGTCGAAATTTCATGCGTTAGCCCAGAAGGAAGGGGAGATGGTATCCGATTTTCTCAGGCGACTACACCTGGATCTCTGGAATATGGTCAGGAAAGGCGTGTTGCCACGGAAAGAAGCCAACGGAATACGTACCACTCAGTTGCTGAGGGGCCTCCTACCCCTACACCCCGTGTCGGTGCGGGTCAGTAGCTGCATAACGCCCGGGCAAGCCCTGTCGTTTCACGACTTAATGGATCGGGTCCAAGCGCACGAGATGGTGTTGTTAGGGCGTGACTTAGCCACTGGGAAGAAGCCACCGCCCGGGGGTAAAGAAGCCAAGAAAGTGGACCCAAAGCCCGACGTGCCCGAACCTGGGGAGCTCGATCCCGAGGATGTCCCCACCCCAGTGACACCCAGACCTCGTCCCCCGACTGGGCGAAGTCCCCCAACCAGGAGAAACGAGGCTTACCTCAGCCAAATGCAGTGTTACGCATGCGGAAAGATGGGACATTTACGGGCCCACTGCCCCACCTCGCGGAGGACGTCGTCCAGATCGGCGCAGTCGATGCCGTGCCAGCCCCTGGAGGGTGAAAAGGTGTTGCCATCCTCTCCGAGCCCCCGAATTGGCCCCGTCTCCATTATTCGAGTGGTTATTGAGGGCATCTACGCCGCCGCATTATTGGATACGGGATCTCAAGTGACCATCGTGTATCGGCCCTTCTACGACCAACACCTACACCAACTACCGTTGCTATCTGCGGATGCCTTGCGACTACAGGGACTGAGTCATGAAGATTACCCCATAGACGGAGTAGTAAAGGTGCAGTTAGATATTCTCCAGCTGAATACTGGTAAACATCACCCCATGGAAGTGGAGGCCCTAGTGTGCCCCGAGCCGCAGGACCACCCCAGCGCCCCAATCATCTTGGGGACCAACGCTGACATTGTGCGCGCGGTATTCCGCCAGTTTTTGCAGGAAGCAGGAGAAGCCCCACTGCTGGCCCTAGCGGCCTGTCCCGCCCTTCAAGAGGTCTGCGGTAAAATTGCGACTGAGGAAGAGCATGGCGTCCTCTACAGCCAAAAATGGGGACTGACCCAGATTCCCCCGGGGGAAGGACGAATGATGGTCGCCGCTTGCCATTACCCCCGTCAACGGTCGGAGGATCAGCTCTTCACCTTGGAGAGTGTGGCCCAGGACGAACAACGTTTGGGCTACAAAGTACTAACCTCGGTCAAGGAATGGCCCGGGAAGATCCCGAAGCGCACCTGGGTGTATGTGCAGAATATATCCCCGTACCCGATGACTATTGACCGGCGGCAGACGCTAGGAAGGATATACCCGGTAACTTCCGAGGAGGAGGCCTCGACGGGACTAGCTAGGAGCTCGCCTACTACCATAGCGCCGGCATTGGAATTTGACTTTGGCGACTCGCCCCTCCCGGATGAGTGGAGGAAGAGGCTACAGGATGAGCTACACGACCGAAGGGGTGTGTTCTCCACTGGTGATATGGATGTGGGGTGCAGTCGCAGTGCCCACCATACCATCCGAATGAGCGACGCCACCCCCTTCCGGGAGCGCTCCCGCCGGCTTGCCTCAAAGGATGTTGACGAAGTGAGGGGATTAATCGACGAGATGGAAACGGCTGGCATCGTGCGGGAATCTCGGAGCCCTTACGCCTCACCCATTGTGGTAGTCCGCAAGAAGAACGGGACGGTCCGTCTATGTGTGGATTACAGAACGCTGAATAACCGTACTATCCCCGACCAGTATACACTGCCCCGAATCGAGGACCTCCTGAATGCGTTGACCGGGAGTAAATGGTTCAGTGTGCTCGACCTCAGGTCCGGGTATTATCAAGTGCCCATGGGCCAGGAAGACCAAGAAAAAACGGCCTTCATCTGTCCCTTAGGGTTTTACCAGTTTACCCGCATGCCTCAAGGGATCTGCGGTGCCCCGGCCACGTTCCAGAGACTAATGGAAAAAACCCTCGGAGACCTTAACCCGCGAGAGTGCTTAGTGTACCTGGACGACATTATCGTGTTTGGGCGGACTCTAGAAGAGCATTCCGAGAGACTGATGAAGGTGCTGGATAGGCTTGAGGGGGAGGGCCTAAAACTGTCGCTAGACAAGTGCAAATTCTGTCGGACCTCTGTAACGTATGTGGGCCACATTGTGTCAGCTGATGGGGTGTCCACCGACCCAGGGAAGATCGAGGCGGTGATGAACTGGCCCAGACCTCAAAATGTTCAAGAGCTGCGGTCTTTCTTGGGGTTTTGTGGCTATTATCGGCGGTTCGTGGAGGGGTATTCCAGCAAGGCCAAGAGACTGAATGACCTTCTCAAGGTGTATCCGGGAGAAACCGGGAGAAAGGGGAGCTCGGCGCAGACACCCTTTGGGAAGACATGGACTACAGAATGTGAACAGGCCTTCAAACACTTAAAGACCAGCCTCACTCAGGCCCCCGTCTTGGCCTACGCGGATCCTGAGCGAGACTATGTCCTACATGTCGATGCTAGCCTCAGCGGGCTAAGAGCGGTTTTGCATCAGAAGTATGAGACCGGGCTACGTCCAGTGGCCTACGCGAGCCGAAGTTTAACCCCTAGCGAGCAGAATTACCCGGTCCATAAGTTGGAATTTTTGGCGCTAAAATGGGCGGTGGTGGACAAGCTGCACGATTATCTATATGGAGTACCGTTCGAAGTACGCACGGACAACAATCCCATGACCTATATCAATACGTCTGCCAAATTGGACGCCACCGGACACCGTTGGTTAGCTGCTCTAGCCAATTACCGGTTCAACCTTAAATACAAACCTGGACCCACCAACATAGGGGCCGACGCTCTGTCTCGTCGACCTGGTCTGCAATCCACCCCTGATGAGGAAGTCTGGGAGGAGATACCGGGCCCCGGGATTCGTGCTCTCTGTTCAGTAGCGGCAATAGTCGATGACAACGTAGCATTCTCGGAATTACGGGTGGTTGACTCGTTGGGATGTCATTCGCAGGCTGTTCCTCGGGCCTATCAAGGTCGAGACGGGATGAATATCAATGAAGATAATATCATAGCGCGGAAGGATCTAGTGCATTATCAGACACAAGACCCCATAGTGGAGCTAGCCCGTCAAGCTGTACAGCAAGATAATCCGTCTATACTGAAGCAGGCCCCCAAAGACTTGGTGAAGCTCCTGTTAAATGAGTTTGGGAAGTTTGAAATGGACAATTGTTTGTTATATCGGGTGATCTCCTATCATAACCATCCCGATCGGCGTCAGTTGTTTTTACCGGAACGTTTGAGAACACTAGTCCTCCGGGCCCTTCACGATGACCATGGTCACCTGGGCATTGACAAGACCTTTGGACTACTGCAGGATAGGTTCTATTGGCCGAGAATGAGGGAGTCAGTGGAGCAACATTGTAGGAAGTGTAATCGTTGTTTACAAAGGAAGACACTGCCTACCAGGGCGGCTCCTATGGCACACTTGAAAAGTTCGGGTCCCATGGATTTGGTGTGTATGGATTTTCTTTGTATCGAACCCGACAGTCGGGGAGTTAGTAATGTTCTGGTGATCACTGACCACTACACTAGGTACGCCCAAGCGTTCCCTACGAAAGACCAGAAGGCCGTAACGGTAGCCCGAGTACTATGGGAAAAATATTTCATTCACTATGGGTTACCAAATCGTCTTCACTCCGATCAGGGCCGGGATTTTGAAAGTACACTGATACGGGAGTTGCTCACCCTACTGAACATTGCCAAGTCACGTACTACCCCGTACCACCCCGAAGGGGATGCCTTGCCCGAACGGTTCAATCGCACCTTGTTGGATATGTTGGGTACATTGACGAGCCTGCAAAGGACGGAGTGGAGTAAACACGTCGAAGCATTGGTACATGCGTATAATTGCACCCGACATGAGTCCACTGGGTATACCCCGTATTTCTTGATGTTCGGAAGGGAAGCCCGGTTACCGGTGGATGTGCGCCTACGGATATCTACCGATGGGGTATCCAATAGGACGCATTTCCGATACGTTCAGCGACTAAAGGACAGTTTACAGTTGGCCTACAAATTGGCTGAGCGGACGACCGTACAATTAAATGCGGGGAATAAAAGGCGTTATGACCACAAAGTACGTTACAAGGAAATTCACCCTGGAGATGCGGTCCTTTTACGCAACTTAGGTGTTCCTGGGAAGCATAAATTGGCAGACCGGTGGCGGGAGGGTGTGTATGAGGTTGAGTCACAGATGCCGGGTCTTCCTGTGTACCGGATCAAGGATTCTGAAGGCCGCGTAAAAGTGTGGCATAGGAATCATCTGCTTCTCATACCTCAAGTAGGGACGGATGAATTGGAAGCCCCAGCCACTGCCCTAGATGGAGCAGTTGAATACACAGAGGATGGCTCAGAGACTATAAAAATTGCCACCTCTGAGGATACAATGGAGGGAACCTCTCAAAGGGGCCTTCCGGCTGTGGAGGCATCTCCCGAAGGAGCCACGGGTAAAGAGCCTTTTGGCCCGAACATTGATCATTTGACTCCAGTGAGTCAGCCTCTAGACCCACAAAGTCCATGTTTTACACCCCAAAGAGACTGTGATAATGCTGAACACCCCTCAAGGGTAGAGACGGAAATACCAGTTGAGACTGAGCACTCTGCAGAGGAAGCAGAGGAGGATCAACCCCGCCGAAGTCAAAGAAACAGTCAACCTCCCATGCGAATGGCATATGATCAGTTTGGGGCACCCCATTATGAGGCTCAGCAGTGGGCTCGGCATAGGATGCAAGCTATGATGGTACTGTTTAATGAGATGTGTAACCTAATCTAGGAAGAGAGGGTTGTGTACATAGTTAATATATATGTGGTTAGGTAGTCCAGCGGGGACGCTGGATTCTGGAGGGGGGAGAATGTAAGGATGTACATATATATTAAAGGTTACGCGCTGTCAATTACATAGGCAGCGCCATATTGTCCCTGTTTGCCAGCGAAGTTACTGCGTACCAGTTGGGCTGCGCATGCGCGAGGGAAGCGCGCGAAGGGTAATCATAAGTAGAGACTTGGAGGGGGTTGAACTATGAACTCTGACTGTGAGGAGGTCAGCTGAGGCTGAGGACCAATGGGATGCGAGACTGTGTATGCAGGAACCGGATGCGTGTGGGCGGTGGGTCAGAGCAGCGAGGGAGGTGAAGGAGGAGGTTGGCGGAACCTCGTGTGCGAGAGCAGAGGGTCAGTGACCCGTCTGCTTAGGTAGGGTATGCCCACAGCCCCAGGAGTCTTTCCCCCGCCATCGTAGGGTGCTGTATTTGTAAGGACGCCCATAGTCGTCAGGGACGTTTCCCTTTAGTGAGGTTCATATGCGGAGCTGCGGAGCTGCGGCCGCCATCTTGGATTTCCCATCTGACGGTGCTGCAGAAGGGAGAGACGGCGCAAGGCTGGATTAACACCAGGACCCTGTGGAGTGTCAAGGTCATCGTAGTGACCGGAAGGTATCCTTATCTACAAGTGCACCTACACCGGTCACCAGGCGCTGATCCCGCCTCCCACTAACTAATTGGGTTCCCTGAGAGAATGCATATGGTACCATACTTTACTGGTTATGAGACATACTCCTAAGGAGAGTGGCAGAGCCACTTATGTACAGGACATTACCCCAATAAGGTGTGGCCGAGCCACGTTGTGTGTGTGTATGTAAAGGTTATATGATAATTCTGCATATCATTTGTTATTCATGTGTGATATAAAAAGGTTGCTGTTGCATACTGTTGTTGTTAGGTTCTTGCTCAGGGTATAATCTCTATAATGGGGATCCTGGGTGAGTGGAGGCGCTGCACCACAAGTGATAAAGGTATACTCCCAGGCTCCCAATATGCGGAGGCTCAGAGCTCCTGAAGCCACAGGTTTATGCACCGTAGTCCCTTAGTTCAGGTGTTCACAAAAAGGGCTACATATAGAATAATATATATATATAAATATATATATATATATAATTAGATATATATAAATATATCAACATATATATATTTATCTATATATAATTAACTATATATTGTGTGTAGATATATATATATATATGTATATAGATATGTAGATATATCTATTTATATCTATATATCTATATCTATATATCTATATATATATATATATATATATAAATATCTATATATATATATATATATATCTATCTCTACATTGAAGGCCTTGTGTGCAAACAGGCCTTGTTGTAATTCTCTTAACACTTCATTACAGTTTATAACATTACTGGGTGAGTATGTTTGATGGCCTATTTAAGTCAGCTGCGTAGAAGTTGTATTTAATAGCAAACAAGGCCTCATTTGAGCCATGAATGCCTGTACTGTTCATTTTGAATATATATATATATATATATATATATATATATATATATATATATATATATATTATATATATATAGAGTGCTAAACTAAAGCCATTGATGTATGTAAGTAGGCCTTGTTGTAATCATATTGAAAGTTAAATACAGCTCATTAAATTAGGTGCTCAATCATAGTGATACCATAATTTTAGCAAGTGTCCTAACATTTATATCTCATTAACAGAAGGCCTGGTTGCTGACAACAGTGTCATATATATATATATATATATATATATATATATACATACACACACACACACACACACACACACACACACACACACACACACACACACACACACACACACACACACACACACACACACACACACACACACACACACACACTGTGTGTGTATACATATATCCATAGAGATTCAGAGATAATAAAGATATATTCATACACACTTACAGATCTGTTATTGTAACCAAAAATCATACATGATCACATGCCAACTTTATGAACTATGAAAGAAGATTAAGGTAAGTAATGTCTTACAGAGTTAAGATGCCAGAAAACACAACATCCAAATGTATGCTCTTATATGGGTAGTTACTTAAAGTTGTATGTCAATAATATTAGCATGAAATGACTATCTACATTACCAAACAAACCCACATACATCTCATCTTGAACAAGAGCTAAGTGAATGTCAGCTTCTATAAACATGGCAAGTGTGTAATAATGTTGTACCATTAATAAACTGATGATTAATACACATTCATATGTTATTAAATATGCCTTAATTCAGTCAGTGAGCATTTCTAAACATTCATGTGTACAAGGACATACTTGAATTTTATCAAGCATCTGTACATGATCATACATACACTATGCATTAAATAGTCTGCAGTAAACACCACCAGGACACCAACACATTTAGTGAATGTGATTATTTATTTTTGTTTATCCTTTTGAGAGCGAGTCACAGGCCTGCTTGTTGGCTGTTGTGTTTGCCTTTTCCCTTTGCCAAGTACTTTGGCCTTAACTGTATGACTTGTACTGGCCTGTGGCAGTTCTGTGGCACTGTTTGTGGGCTGTTGCACTTCAGTGGTAGTAAGTGTGGGCTGTTGCACTTCAGGGGCACTGGGTGTGGGCTGTGACACTTCAGTGGCAGTAAGTGTGGGCTGTTGCACTTCAGGGGCACTGGGTGTGGGCTGTGGCACTTCAGGGGCACTGGGTGTGGGCTGTGGAAGTTGTGAACCAGTTGCTAAACATTGCACGACTGATGGTGGAGCAGTTTCTTGTTTTGATGTTTTAATCTTTTTCCAAAAGCTGGTTAGTAGTAATTGTTGCCCTAACTTTCTTTTTCGTGTCTCATTTGTCGGTGTCCGTTCCTGATTTTGAACAGATGTAAGCGGTTGGATGTTGAGAGGGTCCTGCATAGAACTTGCACCTACTGTACCGGTATCATCCAGAACTGGGGAATGAAGAGCTGATGACTCTGGAGAAAAAGTAGCAGCATGTAAAGATCCATCCTCAGATGGGGTAAAGTGGAATTATTGTTCTCTTGCAGTAATTCGCAACTGATTTGCTTGGCTTAGATTCACAACTATTGCTTGTAATGTCCTGTTTACATTTTGGATTTCTTTAGGAACTTGGATGATGACTCTTTCAATTTGTGACATTTGTGAAATTGACCTTTCCTGCAGTGATATCATCCTTTCAAGCACTGACATCATTTCTGAATGGCGACGATTTTCTTCACCCAAGATTCTTTCTTCAGAAGCTGCAATAGCTGAGTACTGCACCGACACACTTTATTCGAGCAAATACCCGGTATGTACCTGGCAGATACCTGGAATGCGCCGCTCCTCACCTCTGACAAGCCCCGTTGCATTTGCCTTCCCAGCCTGGGTACATGCCTGGCTGATGGGCGCCTGATCTGTTAAATGATAATGATTAGGATTTAATAGGCTGCAATGCTTCGTGTGTCTACCAGATGGCATAAATTCATGAATTGTAATGCAGTATATATATATGTACTGTGCAGTATTGCAGCCAGCGGGAATAAAATGCTTCAATCCCTGCTGGAAAATAACTCAATGCACTCGGGCAGAAAACAGTCACAAACCTCAATACACCCGGGTATACCCGAATTCGTGGGACTAGCCGAGCTCGAATAAAGTGTGTCGCCAGTGTAGGTGTCACGAGCAGGAGGACTTGAATGCTGGGTTAATCCAGGATTGGGAACATCTTCATGGTCACTTGAGTGAATTTGTCCTTGAGTGGCAACATCTGGTTCAACAAATAAAGAAAGACATTATGGACTGCGATGGAACTTTCACTTGTTTTCAATATAATGATAGTTGTTCTCACTGTGTAACACAACATGTTTCCATAATTTTTAATTTGTGTCAAATTAAAAGTTTATTCTTGAAGTAACAATGATGTTTTGACTCAGTGTGAAAGAAGAATGAATGAAAATTTGTTGTAACCTCACAACTCCTAGCTGATAGTTTACAACACACACAATACATGTTGTCAGGAAACACTACATCTTCTGTGACAATAACTGATGTGAAGTTAATTACATGTGAAAGGCATTTATTTATCTTGGCAAATTAACATCTACAAATGTACACATTAGATGTGCTGCACCTCATACACTCACCTTCCATGCTTGAAGATGAGCTGGATGAGCCAGGTGATGAGACATGTTCAGTGTCAGGTGACACATGAGCTTCAGGAGCAACTATATAGAAGAATAACATAAGAATGTTATTGACATGTGTACATAATTAACATAAAGTTTGTGTAGTGGGAGTATTTATGGCTAAATATCAGCATCACATAACAAAATGATAAGGATATGTTTCTGACACGCTGTACATTATCCATCTTAACATCAATGTACATGTGAACCTAATTGGCACATTTATTGTAAAAACCATACAACATACAATGTTCATGCAGGAATGCGTTGTAAAATTAAGTGTTCTGTTGTACATACACTGCATATGTTGTGTAGTAATCTAACAATAATAATGTACATCACTACCATGACAGCAAAGTTGACTCTGCTTATAATTCAGTACCTAATTGTGAAAATGTGAATGAATGTTTTTAGTGATCTGTCTGAAAATTTAAGAGAAGCAGGTGTAGCGCTCAATGTGGCTGACACTCATCAACACATGCAGTGTGTAGCTCACATATGGTACTGGTGTGATAATGTGGCGTATCTATAAGGTAAAAAGAAGATATGAGTGAACGAATAACTACCGTACGTTTTCATATATAGTGGCCTGGTGGGTGAAAGTCTTCAGAGAATTGATAAAGGGCTTTTTTGCCTGAAACTAGTTGGTGGACCCCTACTGTGGCCTAGGGGGGACCCTATTGTCCACTTTTTATGTAATAAA